>NC_053028.1:434140875-434352127 GCF_003073215.2 Triticum urartu | reverse complement strand
TCGTCATGACTATCCAGATTGACCCTCGCCTAGTTACAACAATGTAATGTAAATCATTCATGTGTTCAATTAGCAGAAAATGGGAAAATAATAACCATGAATAATAGCACTTACACATAAGTTGGACAGGAAGATGTGAAAATGGTGTTTGTCTTCACAATAATCTTCCCATGATGGGAATATATGCATGTAGTCCCTAACAACATTGAAAGCACTGTCTTTTAAACTGGGAATAAATGGAATGGGGTTCCAATCTGCAGGAATTGGTCGTCTCTGCAGTTGGGATAGGTCTTCGGCTAGTGGACTTGCTGTACTTTTTGCTGGAGTGGGATTTTTCTATGGTACAGCTAGTGCTATGGCAAATGAAATCGGTATACCTTTTGCTGGAGTGCAAGTCCTATGTGGTGGGGCTAGTGGTGTGGCCAGTGAAGTATGGGTACAGTCTGCTGGAGTCGGTCCTATGTTTTGTGTCACTGGTTGTACAACCAATATAAGTGGGGCGCTGTCTGATTTCTCCAGCACCACCATGTTTATCAAGGACTTTGCTGGTGCTCCATCAAGTTCGGCAATCACCCTCTTCCATGTTGATGTATGATGCACAAGAACAGCATTTGAGTGGAAAAACATGGTATGATGACAGATGGAATATGTATTGATAATGGATGGGCATGGCATCTCGACATATATGATGAGTAAACTAAGCAGATGGCGGTGCAACAAAGTAGAAGAAATGCAAGACAACATATGCAAGATACCCGCAATCAATAAAACATTGACAAATTAGAACAGGCACCTTGATGGGTGAACAGGACAGGCCATCTGCCTTTGACTCCTCGAGGTTAGAATAGTCATTAGGATGATATTCTGAACAAGAATCAACAGGTGGGGAGCGTATGAGTTTCATTGCATCCAGAATGGCACTCAATGCCTTGGTGCCAATTTTGTAAGTCATTGCAGTGTTTAGCTTCAAGAGTGGACTGCTGCTAGTGCAACACAAAGCAGCTACACAGATCATAATGTAGATATAACGGGAAAACCTTAAGCATCAGAGTAAAATTAGCAAAGTGGAACTTGCTGGAATATATGTGCTAGTATTGCCGGTACGGCTAGAAAGGCTTCGGATACCAGCTCTCTTCAAGTGAAGGTGTGGTACTGTTAATATCAATGTAACTCTCAAAGGCGACATAGCTCCCCGCATTTCCTTGCTATTCTTATAGGATTCAAGTGGGCAGGCCACCACAAATCCTATTCCTATGTTTACAAGATCCTACGAATCAAAGAGGCTCAAAGTGTCCATCACAACCGACCGTATAGACCTCTACACTGCAAATGTCCCTGCTCATCTTCAGTACAAGGAACATACTGTACTACTATCATACTCCCTCCGTTCCAAAATATAAGTCTTGGTAGAGATTTCCACTATGGATCACATACAGATGTATCTAGGTACATTTTAGAGTGTAGATTCACTCATTTTGCTCCATATGTAGTCCATGGTGGAACCTATACAAAGACTTGTACTTAGGAACGGAGAGAGTGCATATTAAAGAAGAACGGAAGAGGAACATGGTAAAGAAGAGCAAGCAGATTTTGGATAATAAAATGTTGGTTGCGCAGTGCCCACACATGATGAACCAGAGCGCATTAAGAATGCAACTCCTAGCTGTCTCTCGACCATTTCAGGTGGTTGGATGAAGATCCTACGTCTCCTAACCATTCTTCTTCCTCGTCTCTGATTCTTCCCATACAGAACACCGCATGGGCCGCCGGCCGGACCACCGGTCCCCACCGCTTGTGTTCCTCCGCCACCCCCACCCCAACCCCACCAGCGTCGAGTTTTCTTCGTTCGGCGAGGCCCAACAACCACCCGAGCCCGTTCGATCGCACCGGCGAACTCCGGCGAGCTCTGAAAAATCGACTGACCCAATTTTGAAATTTAGTCTACTGTGATTTAAATAGTGTGGAATATAAAAGGGGAAAACCATAAGCATTGCGAGTATGGTGTTGAGCGTGCCATGGCGGATCTGAAGGTGCAAACCGGACAAAGGCAACTTCGCAACCAAGACAAGAAATCAGAGTAAAGCAGTGGCGATCTATTTTCTTGTTGTGATAAATAAGTTGAGCAGATACGAAAGAGTACCACCTCTGGTGCGGCACCGTGTAGGCATCTGCTGAGAATTTGACGATGTTGCGGTAGCGATGGTTGTCGGTGGCGTGGAAACAGATCTAGGAGGGTAGACGGTGGCGGCGGGGCACGATGGACGAGACGGTCGTAGGAGCGGCGCTGGCAAGGTGGACGAAGGCGGGGATGAAGCGAGAGGACGGGATGCAAGGATCCCGGTACGAAGCCGTGGATGAGAGAGGTCGGTCTCTTGTAATGGACGGCGGCGTCGGGGTATCAGCTCCGGCATGGTGGAGGAGGACGACGGTGGATGGGGTGGCGGACGGCGGCGGACGGAGCAGGGTGGGGTGGAGAGGGTGTTTTGGCGCCCATGGAGTACGAATGGGGAAAAGAGAGGTAGAGAGGAAGGCGGGAACCATGTACTCAGGGCGCACTTGTCTCAAATGCGAGGAAATTTACAAACTTAGCCCCCGTTTCAAATTTCTACTACATCACAGCAACACTAGTCGGTCGTGGATAGGACGGTAATCTCGCATACACCGAATATTTGCCGACGAGAGTCTGTTTTTGCCGCCCACCGTGTATGAATATGAATTGGGGAGGGAGTCGGTTTCGGCCGAGGACACACTGTGTTTTGGCGCCCACCGTGTATGATCCGGGTGAGAGGCGGTTACATCATGTTTGGGTGAAATTACAAACCTACCCCTATCGAAACCTATAGAAATCCAGCATATAGGCTTTGTGTGGCAGGGATAGGCAGCAGTGATTTCCATCTCGCAGATTTTGGTTCCGGGCGGTTACTGCGACTTTCCCCGCTTCGTTCAAATTTTGCAGAGTGCACGTTTACCGTGCCAACCCAATTCGAATCCCGTTTGTATTCTATTTTTTTCGGGCGGGATCCATTTTCAATTGGAATTACATTCTATATACATCATTTTTTATATATACTTTCAAAAGCACAACACCATTTATACATAAATATGGTTTACAAATGGCATGATCTCAGATTCATAAGGTTGTATCCATCAATTTGGATTTTCAAATATTTGAAACCACTTTATGTTGAAATCCAATGTATGCATTCCTCGCTAACTGTCTCCAATTAATGTGTGTTTCATGCGGGTTTTTTTACTTCTGAAACATGTATAATGTGTTTCACACACGCAACATATAGTGTAATCCCGTTTAGACATTAATTGCATATAAACCATGCATTGTTTGTAATTGAAGAATCTATGGATCACCAATATTGATAAACTATATAACATTACACGTGTGCCCAAATTCAAATGAATATGCATGTTTGATACACCAATTTGCGTTATGATATTATCGATGTCATGATCTCCAGTTTAAATATTTGAATCCCCTTTAATCCAGATATTCGTCTCATATAGCTATCACTCATGCTTATATAGGACTATCTCTCTGGACCTATACGTGTTCATCGTCTCTCAGGTATCTCTCGTGCTACCTGTATGTTGACAATGATCTTTTATCTTCGTAACACACTGACGGTACTCTCTCCCTCGACCTTCATCATTCTATCTCTCTCTAAATATATCTCGCTCCCTGCTATTTGTCTCTAACTATGAATCTCCATGTGGAATCTCTTTTTCTCACACAAACACAAAACTTTGTCTCCCGGGGTCTCATTTCACTCTACTATTCCCATGTGTGCCACTCGCACGCCCCTCATACAGAGATTTCTTACGCTCCTTAGATATGAGAACCTATGACTCTTCTTCATCAATATCTCTTTCTCACAGACAAACACATACTCTGTCTCCCAGGGTCTCATATTTCTCCATTGTTCTCTTGTATGTCGCTCACACACACCCTCTCTCCCTAGAGATATCTTGTGTTCCCTCGTATGTCTCTCTAGCTATCACTCTCGTTGTGAAATATCTTTCTCTCTCGCAGACACAAAACTCCGTCTCTCTGGATCTCATTTCTCTCTAATATCTGTTTGTATGTGACTCACACGCACCCTCTCTCTATCTCTCTCACACCCACACACATAACCCAGCCTTCTGATCCACTCGACTCCTATCTCTAACGCACACTAGCTAGCATCTTTATCTTTGTATTTATATGTTTCTCCATCAACCTTCTTTCTTGCCCTCACTCTTGATTCCTATCACACACACTACATATGTTTCTCTCTACATGCAGTCAAATGCCCTCTCACACACATATATAACTTCACCCTTTGGACCACCCGACGGTCATCTCCAACACCCAAACTAGCGGATGTCCCTCTAGCTAGCATCTCCATCTCTGTATCTATCTGTAGTTTCTCCGTCAACATTTCTTTCTCGCATGGAGTCTTGCTTCCTATCACCCACACTATATATGTCTCTCCATACATATGCATTTATAGGTTGGTCTCTTTTGCACAATCGTTGCGCCTCACTCCCTCTGCTCGCCATAGATGCATGCTCCAGCCCATACCACTATCTCTTAAAGACAAAAACACATGCTCAATTGTCAGGACTTCTTCCATGCATTCTCACATGCATGCATATTGTCATACCGATCCGTCTCTTCCATGTCTTTGATCTTATGACTTATGTCTTCTTTCTTTTATCTCGATCATGCGCGTGCGCAGACACACACATCCCACGTATACATGTATACCTCTCACACATGCACGTTCAAGGTCTCTATGTCTCCATACGTAGTTAATTACCCTCAATCCTAACGCCACATCGAATCGTTCTCCTCTTTTGTGCACATAACTTCCGCCTAGATGGGTAAAACACACACTCACACTTAAGAATATCCTTCTAGCTACCCCCCCCCGCCTCTCACTCTTCCCCTATATCCCCGAAACCAATAAGACCATCCCTTAGTTTAATTCCCGCCTACATGCACCATCGATATATAGTAGTCTTCCTCGGTGTCTCTCGAACAAACACGTTCTCTCGAAGTCGACTCCTCTCATTCATATAGGTCCTAATGCGTTTTTCGAGGCTAACTTTGACCAAACGTTAGAGCAATAATATATGACATGCAACTTACACAAAGCATACCATCAATTTTGTATGTCAAAGGAGCTTCCTATAATATAATTTGCACAGTATACATCTCATGTGCTATTAATCTTGTCAATAGTCAAAGGTTGTCTTGAAAAACACATTAGGCCCTATATAGATGGAAGGAGGGAGTAGGTCCCATGCAAAAAATGAGAATAAAATTCAAACATCTGGGCATCGTGGCTCGGTCGATAACATTGAGAAACTTGGTTTTAAAATCATGAAACTTGGCATGGTGTCATGTCATGGTAGTACCATGCCGTGGAAAAAAATTGGCCAAATAGGAACAAATTTTGGTATAAGCTTCTTGCAAATCGGAGCTTCTCTCAAGAAGGCTCGTGGTTCTGGGAGGGAACGTGTCACCTTTGTGTGCATAATTCAAATTTGAAATACAAGCACATGTTCCAGTGCACCAAAGTTGGTTGAAAAATCACATGTGTGTCCTCGGGTAAATTTCTAGGTTCCATGCAAGAAATGGGAATGAAATTCAAAATTCTAGGTGTCGTGGCTGGGTTGGAAACATTGAGAAACTTAGTTTTTTAATTCCTGTAAATCCAAAACACGCATGAAAATAATGAAACTTGGCTTGGTGCCATGACATAGCACCAACATGCTGTGGTAAATTTGCAGTCCGATTTGCGAAGGCGCACACATTAACAATCAATAAAGTCATTTGGAAGAAGTGCTATCACGTTACAATCAGAAACACAAGTATTATTGAAACCGTGGGCATTCTACTTACTAGTACCATTTACGTGCCGCCACACGTCCCCATTTTTATTAGCTAGGAGGCGACGTGCAGGGTAGCTATTTGAGTACGAGAGGCGTGCGATCAGACCCCTGCGCGTGCTTATCGGGAGGAGAGCCCTTTGACCTCCATCTGCCGTCCACCTCTCTCCCAAGGTCTCCATTAATGGCGCCCGAGCCTCTGTTTAATGGCGTGGCTATGTCTCACTCGACTGAGATTTAAGAGAGAAAAAAGAAAATCTGAAAGCACGGATCTTGATGTAAGATCCGACGGACCTATATAGCATCTACTGCGACTTATAGCAAGACTGATGAATATATAAGGACGGTTAATTTTTTTTGATCAAAGAAGGGCTTGCCCCTTCCGATTTTCATTACTGAAAACCACCACAATTCACAAGAAGTTCAGCACAACTCCAGCCTAACACGAAGGACTAAAAGCTACCAGATTGAAATCGCAACATCCCAAGAGGCCAACAAAGGCCAAACATCCGCGCTAGAATCCAACATTTCACAACCGACGACACAATCCACATCCTAAACCGATTATTACATCAAAAGAAACCAGGAAACTAGTCTCTGCGGCGAGCGGCAATGAGCTCTTTCGTGTCCTCAAGACGCTGCTTGAGAACATCCACGGATTCCTCCACCAGCCTTTGGCGCTCGTTGCGGAGCATGTCATTCTCGTCCATAAGTTTCTTCAACAAGGCACTAGTCTCCTCCTGCAGGTCTGCACTTCGGACGATCTTCTCCCTCAGCAGGTCGTGCTTGGCCCGGAGCCTCTCATTGCCCTCCCTTAGTTGCCAGATGACGCCGGTAGCCTGTTCAAACGAGGCTATCATGTCGACTTGCAACCTCACCGAGTGGGAGATCTGATCCATCTAGCTATGGACGATTGCATGCATGCGCCTGTAACAGTCGTCACGTGCCTGCGAGAAATTTTCCCAGGCCGCTGCGGCGTGGCGGGACATCTCTACTGCATTCGTGGCGCGGCGAGACATCTCTGCTGCTTCTGCGGCGCGGCCGGACCAGTCTGCTGCATCAACGGCGCGGCGGGACCTCCGTGCTGCTTCAGCGACATGACAGGACCTCTGTGCTGCTACTTCCATGCGGCGGGACATGTCGGCTGCTCTCGCAGCAAGCCGGGACATCTCTAGTGCTTCCACTTCCATGCTCGCCTCTCCCTGGTGGCAATCTCTCGACCCAGAACTCACGCTGGCCATGGCAGACGCAAGGGAAGGATGCTGAATGACTTGTTTGTTTTTGTGGATGAGGAGTTGAGGAGGAATGTGCAGTCATCTTGGCATACTAGTATTTATAACCGAGTACTAATACGCTCCTAAGTGGGAAACCGTTTAGGTTGTGATCAGTGTGAATAGGTTTGCAATTCAATATAGCATGGAGTAATTTGGAATGTGACGAGACGCAAGCTCAAAATTTATTGACGGTTCTAGTTTCGAAGTGCGGCACTATTCCCAGATAGAGTACTTCTTTTTCTACTCCCTCCTTTCCGGTTTTATAGGGCTTATCTCAAAATTTTAGTTTTTCTATTTTATAAGGCTCAATTTGGTTGTCCCCAACACATGTTCAGATTCGAAGGTGCATTAAATCATTGCATGCAAGTATTAAGAGAAAATTGACCAATGCATGTACTTTATGCATGCATGCATTGCAATTAATGCATTAAACCTATCTCTCGGGACTTCTCACACGCACCATCGTGCCACCCACAAAAACTTGTACTCTAAGTTTAGTAGTACGTTATACAGGAAGAGAAGAGGTGCACGCACGCACTCGTCCTCTCACACACGCGTCTATTTTTTCTCGAAAAGGAGGATGATGACCCCCGGCCTCTGCATCTGGGAGTCACACGCAAATTATTGAAATATATCGAGTGTAGTGCTTTGATGTGTCGCGTCAACTCGTACATCAATGAGAAGTTTTATTATCCTCTCCCTCGCGGACTTAACTGCACATGCCTTTGGCTGTACGACAGGTTGGCCACACACCTGTAGGGCCCACCTGTCATACACGTAAAGGCAGGAGCGTCCCTCCCTCGCCCATGAGTCTGGTGGCTGGCAAGACTAGGAGAAGCTTTCGCTACACGCTCTCCCTCCCGCACGCGGTGGACATGCAGCAGTTCAATCGGTGTCAGATGGCCAGAAGCGTACTATAGTACTCCTCCAGTGCAGTAGTATTCCATCATTGTTCGACTTCCCAAAGAGGCGAAGAGCCAAGCGGAGCCCGGACGCTCGTGTGGCAGTTTCATGTGTATAGTAGTCTAGGATAGCATGTACCGTGCCTGTAAGCTTAAAATCGTTGGGGTCGGCTCCATGCTATGTGGCCGTCTCGAAGTTTAAAAAAAATAAAATAGTCTTTTGGCCCTACCCGAAAACTACTGCGCGTACTGCCCGGGAAAAGCCCCGCCCTCAACTTTTAACTACGCGAAAACAGTTCGAGCTTGTTCGTTCTATATAAATACAGTACTTACTGTATGTTTATTCACCCGTGGGGTTGTTCAATGAATGGAGGGGCAGGGAGCACAAGTGAACAATACTGTAGTACTACTAGTAGTAAGTAGGAGTCGTACAGTAGTCACCTTAAATAGAGAGTTTCTTTTCTTTAATGCCACGTACACAAATTGAAACGCTTGTTGTGGAGAGAAAAAAGATAATCACTCCACTATATATGGACGCAGGGGCCTGGGCGCTTGCTTTACTAGGGTTGCTCTCTTCATTCTCTCATCCTCTCCAGATATAAACAAGACAGCGGTAGCGACATTTTCTCTCTAGTCATAGATCCGGTCGGATCCCTTCGGCTGGTGTGTGTAGTGGACTAAAAGGTGCAGCGTTCACGCGGTCATCGCCACCGAGGGAGGAAACCCACAGCTGCCGGAGGGGCCCGATCCTCTGCCCTGACGTTCTCTCCGACACATGGCCGGCTCGGGACGTCCTCCGACCCTTCTTCCTCCCTACCGTATTGTCCGCAGATCCGACCTGCCGCCGCTGACATCCCGGCGACCCTCAGGTATAAGTTCTTCGAAAGCGGCCTTGCTCTACTGCCCCAGCTCCCCACGTGTCTGCATGTGCATCTTTTTCTGCTCCCATCAGCTCTTCCAAAGCCACCTAAATTTTTAGTATTATTAGAGGTAAAGCTACTTCATGCATTCGAATCTAGGGCTTTGTTCAAACAACGAAGAAAGAGGGGAAAGTTGTAGCATGAATCTAGGACTTGATTCAAAGAGGAAATAATATGGTGAAAGTAGTAAAGACCGGATACCCAACTGGTCTCTTGGTTGAAAAGGGAAATAATGGAAAACGTAGTACAAACTGGATAAGGAACAGATCTATTATTAGTTGAAAAAAGGATAGAAAGTGGCGGCTGGTGGACAAGTCAACATAGTATGTCCAGGATTAGATTTGCTGCCATCACATAGTAAAAGGTCTCCAGGACTAGATTTGCTGCCCTCACATAGTAAAAGGTCTTAGGATTAGATTTGCTGCCCTCACATAGTAAAAGGTCTCCAGGATTAGATTTGCTGCCCTTACATAGTAAAAGGTCTCCAGGATTAGATTTGCTGCCCTCACATAGTACAATGGCACTCCTGCTGTTTTCCCTAGTATGATAAGTAAGTTGCTCCTTTACGCTGCTGAGTGTCCTGGTGTCCCCACGGTCCCATGCCCTTAAACCAAGTCTTTAGCTGCTATTGATTTACTGTGTCTGGTAAACAAGCAATGCCACCATTAAAGTAATCCCATATTTGAGGAATCTCATTGTTGATCGTAATGCTTCTGGTAACATGAAGCATCGCTGACGTTTTAAAATTTCTATTGTCCTTGCGTGATTGCCATGAACATAATTAAGATGCTTCTTTTCATTTTGTATATGTTTCGTGTATTCTTATTGACCAGCAACTGTTTACTTTCTATCTTTTTGTGCAGATAGGGATATCCATTTCACCTTGTTGCTATTGTGACCTTTTGGTGAACTGCAGAAAACACATTTTTTGGAATGAGTGTCTTGTGCAGTTCAACTAAAATGTCACGTGGGCAACATCTCTCAATTTTGGTGGAACTGCACAAAATGGTGATTGGACTAGATGGAGCCGTCACTGTCGCCACAATGGCACTTTATTTTAGTGGAACTGCACAAAAGGATAACAAAATTATAGTTGCACCTTACATGAGCCGGACAGCCAACTTTAATGTTCCTCAATTTTGGTGGAACTACTAAAGAAGAACCTGCCAGCTCACAAGAGCAAGTACTTCTTGCTAGCTGAATGATGCAATCTTTGCTTCATTTCAGGTGAACTGCAGAAAAAGGCGCATGAATTGAATCATGGAACTCCAGGCAGACCTCATCCAAGTAGAGCTGGAGGTTGAGTTCAAGGAGGCCGCTATTAAAGCGAAATCATGCTCTCCTGTCTCCTTGTTTGTGTTGTGCAAACATGCTGCAACTACAGATGTTGTGACGGTCAAGAGCATTCGCCAAGTTCTTCGATTGTATGACATGGCTAGCCAAGATG
This sequence comes from Triticum urartu, assembly GCF_003073215.2. Classification (NCBI taxonomy): domain Eukaryota; kingdom Viridiplantae; phylum Streptophyta; class Magnoliopsida; order Poales; family Poaceae; genus Triticum; species Triticum urartu. Next base: position 434,341,695 of record NC_053028.1, on the reverse strand, counting down.
GATTTAGTCCCGAAATTCACTTTATCAAAAGGCTCTAATGGGTTGGTTCTGAATCTTGCAAGCTGGGAATCAGTGAGATGTGTAGGCACCTTTGTTGTACTTACTATTTGGATCTTATTTGTTGGTTTTGAATCTTGCAAGCTGGGAATCAATGAGATGTGTAGGCATCTTTGTTGTACTTATTATTTGGATCTTATTTGTTGGTTCTGAATCTTGCAAGCTGGGAAACACGGCATGATGATGCATAGGACAACAACCATAACAAACAGTTCAAACTTGGTAGTATTATCTTTTGTGAAAGTGCGACAAATGTGATGATCGCGTGCGTCCTGAGAATAATAATTCTAATTGTTGTGCATGTTGATCCTGTGGCACTAATAGAACGAGCGAATGCATTGCTTATTTTAAGTACAAATTTCTATTAAAGCTAATTAAATTTAAGTAAAGTGACCACTAACCCCTGTTATTACAGTACCAATACAGACCCCCTCATGAACCGACGTGTGGCCGAGGGTGCATCTTCTGCCGGGCGTGCAGCGGACGAGGGAGGGGTAGTAACTATTGTCCCATGTACACACTCAGCTTACTGTTGAATCCAATTCCCCAAGAGATGGAAAACGAACTGCTGCCGCCGCCTACACACTCGTTCACTCGAAGAGACTCCAATGGCGATCCGAGGGGTGAGCCTGCTGGATATGGACTTCAGCAAGGAGTTCCCCTTTGAGTTCGCCGTTCAGTCCTATGGCTGCACCAAGTTGAATGTGATGTACACCAACGATATGGACTCGGTGAAGCTCTGCCTCGCCTCAGTCCTATGGCTGCACCAGGTTCTGGAGCATTCGCCCGTTTCATCGGCAGCGCCGACTGCACCTTCGCTACGGTGGAGAGAAGGAAGAACGCGACGATTCTGCCATCTGGTGCAACAAGCTTGTCGACATCCAGAAGCAATACAAGATCATCAGCAATGTGCAGGAGAAGGACCCTGTGGTTGACCTCGCTGAGACCATCATCGACCCCTGATACGCCAACATGAAAGAAGACGACCTGAACACGTGGGAGGTACCTCTGAATCTAGCCTACATTACCTACGCGGCCAAGGGCGCATACGCATGCTACGACATGTACATGCAGATCTTGGACATGAGGGCGTGTCTGCTTCCCGTAACCGACGAGTACACGGACAGCCACAGCGTCATGATCAAGCGTGCCAGGAAGGTCTAGATGTTGTACTTTATCTGTTTATAAGCACCTTTATCATGTGAGTGTTTCATGCATTAGCCTATGTGTCGTAATTATCTGTTTTGTCCGAAATATTTCTTTTAAGAACCCATTAACCTGATTGCTTTTTTAGTGACAATGTGCTTATGTATGTAAACTAGTTCACTTGTCCGTAAAAAACTAGTTCACTCGGCTACCGTGCTTTGAATCTCCTTCCTCCCAACATATTCCCCTCCTCGGGTGGACCAAGCAGGTCTGAATTTTCTCCCACTTTCTTTTTCGATGTAAACTGAGTTTTCTCCCAGTACTTTCCCCTAGAACCAACTCAAATGTCCGACGTCTAGCCTAAAAAATAATAATACCCCACGTACTATTAACTCATAAAATTAAAATGATATTTTATTTTGTAAGTTGAAAGTTCTTACAAAATAACAATAATAATTGTTTATATATAACTTGGCAAGTTAACTCCTAGTGATTGCGTACATAAGCTTGCAAAGATTTTACTGACGTGCAATCATGTGTTTATGTTTTTATAACATTTCTCCGTCTAGCCCAACATGATATTTTCACCAAGCCCAGCAAGTCCGCGGCTTTCGAGAAAAATGTAAATGGGATTTAAATGGGCTGCATAGATGCTACATCATTGTTTCACCCAGCCCACCAAATGGACTAAAAAACAAATGGACTGACATCTGGGTCCATGGCCACAGCCCAGTTTTTTTGTGATTTTCCAAGTAAGTCGCTTTGTCAGGCCTGTTGGGCTGCAAATTTTTCAAGACGAGGAGAGCTTTCATTCGGCTGGCCGAGAAAATGGCCCATCAGTAAGGAGAAATGGGTTGTACATTTTTAAAACACATCAAAGCGGCAATTAGTTTCAAATATCTTTTTTTCATTTCGAGATTTTAAATTACATTAATTTTTATGCGTGGAGAATTTTTTGGATTTTATATTGATATACAATTATTTTTAAAATCAGTTTGAATGTGAGTCGAAATTTCGGGATTAAAAATAGTTCGGACTGCACCGAAATATGCAAAATTTCGTATAATTTTTTAACCGTGGCGACAATATGGGTTGTGATGCTAACAAAAGAATATGGGCTCCAAAAAAACCTTAAGAATTAGCAAATGGGCTGTATGCTGTTTTCCACAGATTTGAGGCTTTCCTAAAAAAAGGTTGACGCACAAGCAGTGACTGTTGGATGGCCATCCAATGGCCGCCGTGCTTCTTCAATCTCTGCTCTTCTTGCTCCAGCCGCTCAAACAGGCGCCGGCGGGACTGCCTGCTCCCTCCTCCCCGCGCCCGGCTCTGCTGCCGCGCAGGCCTCACCGCCCCACCGTACTCCCATCGCTGGCCTAGCCATCCCTCTACTCACCCACACCTGCTGTTATTCTCCGGCGACGGTAGACGAATCAGTAAACCCTCGTACAGTCGTACTCCCCTCCGGGTGGGAAACAACTGCCGAGTCTTCCCTGCCTCTGTGTCGTTCCCTTCCTAGGCCTCGCCGTCGTCCACCGCCCTGGTTCTCTCGGCGCGGCCTGGTCAACGTGGTCAACGACCGACATGCATCTGAAGTGGACTTTACGTGGAGAGGCCGATAGTTGGGTCCATGGCCGCACGCAAGGAAATGCCTCCTTATTACGCGCAAAATAATGATTCCTCCACCTGACATCAGGGTCCCACCGAAAGGGCCTCTGTTTTTCGCGAAAAAAACATTACCGCCGCTGACAGCTCGGACCCACCAGCTATATCTTCGCACACAAGGAAGTGCCTCCTTATTACGCACAAAAAAATGAATACTCCCCTTGTTAGCTGGGACCCAGTATAGTGGCAGGCTGACTTGTGGGCCTACTAAGTTGACAGGGACGGAGGGCTTTGTCAACTTAGTCAATATGCACGATTCTAGCTCCAGTGACCGTACGATGTCCATCCAACGGCCGTAGTGCTTCTTCAACCTCTGGTCTTCTTGCTCCAGCCGCCCAAACCAGCGCCGGTCGTGCCTTGTGCTCCTGCCTCCCGTCGCCGGCTGCGATGCGGCGGAGGCCTCACCGCCCCCTACTACTCTCACCGCTGGCCAGGCCATCCCTCTACTCACCCACACCCCCTGCTATTCTGCAGCGACGACAGCCTCACACCGCAGCGAACCAGTGAACCCTCGTACTCCTCTACGCGTGGGCATCCACTGCCGCGTCTTCCTCGGCTCCGCGCCGTCCCCTTCCTAGGCCTCGCCGTCGTCCACCGCCCTGGTGCTCTCGGCGCGGCGTGGTCAACGTGGTCAAGGAACGGCTTCCATCGGATGTGGACTGTACGTGGAGAGGCTGACAGCTGGGTCCACGGCCACAGCAAGGAAGTGCCTCCTTATTAAGTGCAAAATAATTATTCCTCCACCTGACGGTGGGACCCATCGGACGGGCCATCGTATTTCGTGATAAAACGATTCCCCCTGACTGCTGGGACCCACCAACTACATCTTCGCACGCAAGGAAGTGCATCCGGGCAAAAAAATGATTCGCCCCCTGACTGCTGGGACCGACCAGCTACATCTGCGCAGGCAAGGAAGTGCCTGACAGTCGGGACCCACCTGGTCAAAGCATACGTAGCGTTGTCATTCTGGTTGCGAACGCGTACGTACATACTGGTCGATGTAGAGGTGTGCACGTGTCGTAGTAGAGGCGCGCAAGTGTCGTAGTAGAGGCGCGCACGTGGCATTTATACGTACATACAGCGGCCAGGGTGCAAGAAAGAAAATACGGCCACGTATGTGTACATACGGGCGGGGTCTCGAACGCCTACTCGCGCATACGTATGGCGACGGCTCGTGTACATGGCTGGGTCGGAACGGAGAAACAGTGTCGTCGTCATGTTCATGGGGAGGCAACGGAATGCGTCGTGTTCATCGGGAGGGCTTGGACGGAACAGGCGATGGAAACGAGGCATGGCGTACTGCAGAACGGAGGAAACGGCCTTGTGTTCGACCGGCCATGTTCGAAACGGGATCCTGTTCATCGGGAGGGGCCTGGCGTACCGCAAAACGGAGGAAACGGACCTCCTACAGTCAAAACGGGGGTCCTGTTGATCGGGAGGGGTGTGGCGTACCGCAAAGCGGAGGAAACGGACTTGTGTTGGAGCGCTACGGTCGAAACGGGGGTCCTATTCATTGGGAGGGGTGTGGCGTACCGCAAAACGAGACTCCACGGGATACTGTTCATCTCTACCGTCGACCTCCTCCAGCCTCCACGGGCTCCTGTTCATCCAGCCTCCACGGGCTCCTGTTCATCCAGCCTCCACCACGCGCTACTCCACCGGCTACTGTTCAACCATCCCTCCATCGTCTACTGTTCGTCCAGCCCTCCACCACACCACCGGGTCCTGTTCATCCAGAGGCAACGCCACCGCTCACTGTTCATCCAACCCCCCCCCTCGCAATGATCACTGTTCACCCCGTCGATCGGCTTCACTTAGCAGCAGTAGCGAATGAATCGCTCGATCGGGTTCAGTTAACAGCCATCGATCGATCGCTCGGGTTCAGTAACGCGTAACCTGCAGTGCAATCGCTTGGGTTCAGTTAGAGCCCAATGCCTCGCATACACACGCGTACGTGTACGATAGAAACGTGCATCGCTCGGCCCCCGACCTCCCACTGTAACCGGGAACTCCCCGAAATTTTCCTCCCCCTCGCTTCTACCATGGTTTTTTCCGTCATGGACGGCCCAAAGAATGTCATGCAGCTGCGTCTCCAGCCCACCCAGGACGAAAAGCCCATTTTCTGTCATGATTTTTTGTCATAGAAGTAGGAGCCCACCACATCTATGATGATACCGGGTTTTGTCACAATTATCGTCATAGAAGTGTCATATGTATGACAGAAAATTTTTCGTTCGGCCCAAAATGTCACGGATGTGTCTTTTTTTGTAGTGCATGCCGAGTTCTCCTACAACAACAACTTCCAAGCGAGTTCGGGCAAGGCCCCATTCGAGATTCTCTATGGCGGAAAGTGTCATACTCCTCTTAACTGGTCAGAGTCTGGTGAACGCCAACTTCTTGGTAATGACTTGATCACAGAGGCAGAAGAAATGTGCAAAGTCATTCGTGATAATCTCAAAGCCGCGCAATCGTGCCAGAAGAGTTACTATGATAGCAAGCATCGTGACTTGGCTTTCGAGATCGGAAACCATGTCTACCTCCGCGTCTCTCCAATGAAAGGTACTCGTCGCTTCGGTATCAAAGGGAAGCTTGCCCCTAGATACGTGGGTCCTTTCAAGATCATCAGCAAAAGAGGTGATCTCGCCTATCAACTTGAGCTTCCCTCCATCTTTGCAAACATTCACAATGTGTTTCATGTCTCTCAACTCCGCAAGTGTTTCAAGACTCCTGACCGCACCGTCAACTTCGAAGACATTGATCTCCAAGAAGACTTGTCTTATCGTGAGCACCCCGTTGCTATCCTTGAAGAAGCTGAGCGCAAGACTCGCAACAAGTCTATCAAATTCCTGAAAGTCAAGTGGTCACATCATTCCGACCGTGAAGCCACCTGGGAACGCGAGGATCACCTCCGTTCTGAGTACCAGGAGTTTTTCCTGTCCTAGATCTCGGGACGAGATCCTTTCATAGTGGTGGAGTGTTGTAACACCCCGTATGTAACTTGCCATATTTGTATCCCAACTCCTGCCATTTCCGGCACTAAGTTATTCTATTGCCTCGTTGTCGGGTTCTTGTCTCCGTGTGTTTTTATCGTTGTCATGCATCTCATATCATGTCATCATGTGCATTGCATTTGCATACGTGTTCGTCTCATTCATCCGAGCTTTTTCCCTGTTGTCCGTTTTGCATTCCGGCGCTCCTATGCCCTCCGGCGTCCCTTTCTACCTCTTTTCGTGTGCGGGTGTTAAACGTTTTCGGATCGGACCGAGACTTGTCATGCGGCCTTGGTTTACTACCGGTAGACCGCCTGCCAATTTCGTGCCATTTGGACTTCGTTTGATACTCCAACGGTTAACCGAGGGAACGAAAAGGCCTCATGGGTATTGCAGCCCAACACCTCTCCAAAGTGGCCCAAAACCCACCTAATACCCCTCCATCACCTAGGCCGTTCGATCACGATCGCGTGGCCGCAAAACGTGCCCAATTTGGAGCCTCCTAGCTCCTCCTACCTCTATAAATAGATCCCTCCACGAAAATCCCGGGTCTCCTCCCCTCGAAACCCTAGCAAACTACCCCCGCCGCCACCGAACATGTCCAGCACCGGCCGGACACATCGCCACCGCCAATCCTGAGGCGCCACGTGGCCCGCGCCTCCTCCCACCGCCGCCGGCCCGGGCAGCCCGCAACCGGCCCCCGAGGCCCATCTGCCTTGCTTCGCCCTTCTCCTCCCACGCGCCGCCCAAGCCGCCCTGCTCCGGCCGTCGCGCTCTTCGTCGCGCCGCCGCGCTTCCCGATGCCAACGAGCTCCGCCACCTCACCGCACCTCGCCGTCCGGTCGCCTCCACCGCCCCGGCGAGTCCACGGCGTGCTCGGCGACCTCCACCGTCCGACCTCCTTCCTCCCGGCGAGAACCCGCGACGCTCCGGCGAACAGGAACTCCGGCACCGACGAACCTCGGGCCGCGTGCAGCTACAGTACTCGCCGGATCCGATCCAGATCTAGATCCACTCGGTTGAGTTTCTCCGAGAAACCCTAATATTTTTGCTATATTCATCATGTCATAACTCTGCAACCATTCTTCCGATTCGTGCATGTAGCGTATCAAAATGTTCGTCTCGACGAGTACTTCATTTCATCTCATTGCATCATTTTCATTTGAGCTCACCTTGATTCCTGAAATGCTGTTGGAAGAGGGCTATGTGATGTTAGTTTCAGATTATTATTAGCAAATGCACTTTTGTCATTTTTGCCATGATTAATGTGTGCATGCTATGATCTTGAGCTCTACATGTGTTTTGAAGTATGACATGCCATCTTTACAGGGGTGTATGCCATGTATTTTTGTGATCTCTGTGGTGACTAGCACAAGCATGCAAAGTAGCTCCCTCAATGTAGCTGATTTCAGGGACTTAGAAATATCCTAAGTCTCTGCCCTGTCATTATTTGTAACATCCCAAATTTTCAATTTGGAATGTTATACACTAGATCATCTTTGCATATCATATTAATTGCATTTTGGTTGATCCTAGAAATTTTTCGCAACTCAAGGACCCTCGGAGAGAGTTGGGGATTTCGTTATTTTCATATTTGAGTTGTCTCAAATTTTGAAAATATGATCATTTAATTTTATTTATTTATCTTCAATTATTTCTATTACAAAAATATGAGAGAGGGAGTAAAATGACTTTCCCAAAATAAAGAAATATTGAGGATTTTAAAAAAATCAAATAAGATTTTATTTGGTTTTATTTGCTATTTTATTTCAATTTAGGAAACATGCGCGTTTTTCAAAATTGCATTTAGGCCCCAAATAAATGTTCATCCTGTGCGGCTTGATTTTAGAAGCCGGGGAAAATTTATTTCGGGATTTTTGGAGTCCGTTTAGTAGTCCTATTGTTTTTTTCCGAGCGTAAGTTTTTTTTAAAAAAAACGTCCGAACCGACCTACGGGCCGTGCTAGGCCCGGACTCCCCCGGACCTAGCCTTTATAAGCCGCCGGCCCACCCCGGGCCGAAACCCTAGCCGCGCCGCCTCGATCCCCGCGCCCGCCGCCGCCGGCGCGCCCGACGCCGCCCGCCGCCACCGCCCCGCCGGACCCCGCCGCCGCCGCCTCGCCGGAGCCGCCGCCGCCGTCCCGCCGCCGGTTTTCCCGGAAAAACCATTCGGTTTTCGTCGTTTTTTGTTTTGTTTCGTTTTTTCTTTAAATCAGTTTTTTCCTGGTTTAGGCTAATTAGCGAGCGTTCACTCGTTCGTTCGTTTTAACGAACGCGTTCTTCGTTTAGATTCAGTTAACGAACGTTCATTCGTTAAACTTTTCGTCGTTTTTCTTTTTCTCGGATTAAATCCGCGATTTTCTGATCGCGATTTCTGATCCGATTTTCGTTTTAGCTTATCTTTTCGCTCATTTATCGGAATCAGGCGATTCAAGCGCCTGGAGTTTCGTCTCGAAACCCTCTTTCCGTTTAACCACCTTAAACAAGTTTTTGCCACTATAAAAATTGCCTTAGATCCAGAATAGGAAACGAAGCCTGTTTCTTTTGCCGTTTGTCTTTCGTTGCTTCGTTCGATTTGATTCCTTTTGCCAACCGGAGTTCTTAAGTTGAACTTTCTAGTTCAATCTCTTATTTGAGTTTTACCTGTGCATTAGTTGAGTACTTATTGTGTGCTAGTTTGTTTGCGATAGAGTACCCGGAGTGCGCCGCCTGTTACTTCGAATCGCTAGGTTTCCCGGATCATCAGCAAGACAAGTAACACTTTGATCATACCTCCTACTACCCAGTTTTATTGCATTAGATCAATCCTTACACATTGCATGATTAGGATCTAATTAAATTGTGGGTTTGGGAAGTTGTTGAGGTAGTACCTATTACCTGTCTAATTATCAAACCTTTGGGAGTTACTTCTACGTTTGCTTATTATTGCTATGCTATGCTAGTAGACGTGGATTGGGTGAGTGTATCCATGAAAGATGTGAGCTTTGTTAATTAATGGTTTACTTAAGGTGCCAACCTAAACACACATCTGGGTGGATTGAGGCACCTGGGTATTCCAGGATTGCCTGTTTTCTTTTGGACCGCCACCCAGGCTCAAAGGGATCATGAGTTTATTCATGCTAGAAACTTCCGTGTGCAGCCACAAGCTATTATGGGCTCTAGCATAGTTGATTAAGTCGTGCGAACTCTTATAGTGGTAGACTAGCAGATGTAGGGGATGTAGGTGGTACGGTCTACCCATCGTAAGGTGCTAGCGCTTCTGAAAGACTGTCTCGGTCATCCGTTTCTCAAACACCGTGTAGTGCGAGAAACCAAATGGAGGCAATCGAGTCTTGTGGGGAAAAGTGCGCAAACCTCTGCAGAGTGTATAAACTAATCATGGTTAGCCGTGTCCCCGGTTATGGACATCTTGAGTATCTAGTACCTGGATTATCATGTGAATCTCAACATGTTACGCTAAAGACTAATTTTGTTGGGTTTGTTTAGTGATGATGTTTAATTGGGATTGAGAATGCTGTCAACCATTCTGAATGTTTCACAACCACCATAATAGTTAAATAAATTTATTCCTTTGCAGTAGGGAAAAATTGGCTTTACGCAAAACTATAACCATAGAGCTTTCCACTAGCCAAATATGCATATAGTATAGTTGTTTCATTCCATTATTCTCTATGTGTTACATTGCCAGCATATTCCATGTGCTGACCCGTTTTCGGGCTGCAACGTTAATGTTGCAGACTTTTCAGACGATGATTAAGGAGTTTTAGGTCGTGGTTCTATACTCAGTGATGCCGTTGGAGTTGATGGACTCACTTATCTTCCAAGCCTTCCGCTATTATCATTATTAGATGGCCTTAAGCCATTTTTATTGTAATAAGTTATCTTTGGAGACACTCGATGTAATAAGTGTGTGATTGCTACTCTGCTATAAATCCTTCAAGTACTGTGTGGTGTCAGCATTACTGATCCAGGGATGACACCGGAGCACAGAGATTGGACCATTTGAGGTCTGGTCGCTACAAGATGGTATCAGAGCACACGTTGACTGTAGGACACGACCACTAAGCTAAATACCTAGATCACTACTCACTCTCTTCTCTTATGACCTCTCATCTTTTCTACTCTTTTAGGATGGCGTATGCAAGGAACAAGTTCACTCAACCGGATGAAGATACACCCTTTGGACATCACTTGAAGGAAGTCACTAGATACCTGAACATAGGAGTACCAAGCTTCACCGGAACCTACAACGCCACCTTACCTGAAGAAGAGCGCTGGATGATTCAAGTTCAAGTTCCAGGAAGGACGTTCATGCCAGTCACTAAGCCCATAGAGTTTTCTTTCGATGCACCAACCTGGAGTCTAGGAAAGAGCATGGCAGCTCACATTGCCATGGGACGCATTGGAGAAGTCTACCGCAATGATCTCAAGGATACTATCTACCAGATTTGTGGGCACCGAGATGAGCACTGGGAGATGATCAACACCAGAAAGGATAGATCAATTGCATCTTTTATCCAGGAGTTAAACCAACACATTCGATGTCAGGAGAACCAGATGTGCGCCGACATGATAGACCTGAAGAAGGCAAGGAGAAGAATCAAGGAACTGGAGGAAGAACTCAAGGCTACACGTGAAGATTTTGAAGAAGAAATTGAAGTATTAGTGGAAAAGAATGACGATCTGATCAAGAAGATTGGAATATTCATGGGAGACCCTACATCGGTAGAAGAAGACGAAGAACCCAAGGAGATTCGCCCGGAAGACTACATCATCATCGACGACACCGACTCGGATCTAGATGATAGCGATGATGACTATGTTGATGAAGCTGGAGCAGATATCATGGAGTCTGCAACCGAAGAATATTTCTAGTAGACCACCCCAATAGTAGTAGTAGTCCACCATGTAAATATAGTAGTCCGAGCACTTTTGCGACAGTTAGATCGATTGTATGCCCTTGTTTGGTTGATTGAATGAAGTGAATTGTTTGCTTTTTTGCCTCATGTGCATATGGGTAGTGTTTTCTCTTTAGGCCCCCTCTATTCTTAAATCTCATCCTTTTCTAAACCCCCAGATGCCTCCGAGACGTGACCCCGGATTTACCTTCCCACCGGAGCTCACTCAGTTGATCCAGCAGCAGAACACATTGATGCAGTTACTAGTCCAGAATCAGAACCAGGGGAACAACAACAACAACAACCCACCACCACCACCACCACCTGTTGATCACTTAGCCCGTTTTCTTAGGCTGAATCCGCCGGTGTTTTCCAGTAGCACCAAGCCGATAGTAGCAAATGATTGGCTCCGCAAGACAGCTAGAGAGTTGACCACAGTAGGATGCAGTGATGCGGAGAAGGTGAAGTTTGCCGCACATCAGCTTGAAGGACCCGCAGCATCATGGTGGGAGAATTTCGCAGCCACTTTCCCTGTCGATACTATCACATGGGACCAGTTTCAGCAGGCTTTTCGTACTGCCCATGTTTCAGTAGGAGCTATGGCCATGAAGAAGCGAGAGTTTCGCAACTTGCGCCAAGGAGGACGGACAGTTGGCCAGTATGTGGAGGACTTTAGTAAGCTAGCACGTTATGCCCCAGATGACGTTGCTATGGATGCAGCTAAGCAGGAGAAGTTTCTGGAAGGACTGAATGATGAGTTGAGCATGCAGTTGATGGTAGAAACCTTCAACAACTACCAGGAGTTGGTAGATCGTGCTCTTATGATTGAAGGGAGCAGCGGCAAATCGAGAATCGCAAGAGGAAGTATGCACAAGGAAAGTACAATTCAGGAGCTCTGCAGAAGCCACGATTTACCCCTAGGCCGGGAGGACATTTTCATCATACCCATGGAGGAGGTAGTTCGCACAATCACAATGGCCCCAGGAATGGTAATGGGAATGGAGGAAGCAACGGCCAGAACCGCACCAACCCATCAACCCCAGCCAAGAAAGACCCGAGCCAAGTCACTTGCTTTAAGTGCCAGAAGACCGGACATTATGCCAATGAATGTCCTAAATCCCAGAATGGAAATGGCAATGGAAGCTCTGGGAAGAAGCCGAATCCTTTCAACAGGGGACAAGTGAACCACATTAACATGGAGGAGGTTGAAGAGCAGCCGGATGCAGTAATCGGTAAGTTTTTGGTTAAGTCATTTACTGCACTCGTTCTTTTTGATACTGGTGCATCGCATTCATACATATCAAGGGGATTTGTGGATAAGTATAAACTGCCAACCCAAGCCCTTAGGTCACCCATGTTAGTAACCTCGCTTGGAGCAGAACATATGGCTAGTCTATGGTGTGATCGGTTACCATTAAGGATTGGTAACTATGTTTTTCCCTCGAACCTAATAGTATTGGAATCCCAAGGATTGGATGTGATATTAGGCATGGATTGGTTATCAAAGTATGAAGGGAATATTGAATGTGCCAGTAAGTCAATTTCACTTACCACCCCAGAAGGGAGAAGAATCAAGTATGTATCCCGACATGTGCCAAAGAGGACTCAAGTAAATTGTTTAACCGGAGTAGTGCAGGAGGAAGTACCAGTAGTGAAGGATTTCCCCGAAGTATTTCCAAAAGAGTTGCCAGGCATGCCACCGGATAGAGATATTGAGTTTTTGATTGAGCTTTTGCCAGGCACATGGCCAATATCAAAGAGACCATATAGGATGCCTGCAAAGGATTTGGTGGAAATTAAGAAGCAGATTAAGGAGTTACTGGATAAAGGATATATTCGCCCAAGTTCATCACCTTGGGGATCGCTAGTACTTCTAGTGGAGAAGAAGGATGGATCGTTAAGGATGGTTGTCGATTATCGAGGATTGAATGAAGTAACGATCAAAAACAAGTACCCCCTACCGATAATCAATGATCTGTTTGATCGATTGCAAGGAGCTAAGGTATTTTCCAAGATCGATCTGCGATCAGGATACCACCAGTTGAAGATTCGGGAATAGGATATACCCAAGACGGCTTTTACCACCAGGTATGGGCTGTACGAGTATACCGTTATGTCATTTGGTCTGACTAACGCACCTGCATATTTTATGAACATGATGAACAAAGTGTTTATGGAGTTCTTGGATAAGTTCGTCGTAGTGTTCATTGATGATATCCTGGTTTACTCAAAGAATGAAGAGGAGCATAAGGAGCATTTGCGTTTGGTTCTTGGAAAGCTCAGAGAACATCAATTATATGCCAAATTTAGCAAATGTGAGTTTTGGTTGAAAGAAGTTGGATTTCTCGGACATGTTATATCCGGAGAAGGTATAGCAGTAGATCCCACTAAATTTGATACCGTGACCAAGTGGGAAGCACCAACCACCGTGGGAGAGATCCGGAGTTTTCTTGGACTCGCAGGATACTACCGGAGGTTTATTGAGAATTTCTCAAAGATTGCGAAGCCTATGACTGAGTTATTGAAGAAGGATACCAAGTTCATATGGACGGAGGAATGTGAGGCTAGTTTTCAGGAGTTGAAGAAACGTTTGGTTACCTCACTCGTGTTGATTTTACCGGACCAGACCAAGGATTATGAGGTGTATTGCGACGCTTCACGACGAGGACTTGGAGCAGTGCTTATGCAGGAAGGCAGAGTTGTTTCATATGCCTCACGGCAGCTTAAGCCTCATGAGTTGAATTATGCCACGCATGATTTGGAGTTAGCAGCCGTAGTGCATGCATTGAAGACTTGGAGACATTTTCTTATTGGAAACCATTGCGAGGTGTACACGGATCACAAGAGTTTGAAGTATATTTTCACACAGAAGGAGTTGAACCTCAGACAAAGGAGATGGTTGGAGCTCATCAAGGATTATGATATGAAATTGCATTATCACCCCGGAAAGGCTAACGTAGTAGCTCACGCATTAAGCCGTAAGAGCCATGTCAACACCCTAATGACGGGAGATTTACCAGGGGAGTTAGCCGAAAATCTTCCAGGGCTATGTTTGGAAATAGTTCCAAGAGGCTATGTAGAAGCATTGGAGATTCAGTCTACTTTAATGGATAAGATTAGAGAAGCTCAAAGGACTGACAAGGAAATTGCTTCCATTAAGGAGAAAATGAACAAAGGAAAAGCTAAGGGATTTCGTGAGGATGAGCACGATACCTTATGGTTTGAAGACCGTGTCTATGTACCAAATGATCCGGAGATTAGGAAGCTAATTCTGCAAGAGGCCGATAACTCACCATACTCGATTCACCCAGGAAATACCAAGATGTATTCGGATTTGAAGGATATTTTCTGGTGGACCGGAATGAAGAAGGATATTGCGGAATATGTAGCAGTTTGTGATGTATGTTAGAGAGTGAAGGCAGAGCATCAGAAGCCAGCAGGATTGCTACAACCATTACCGATACTCGAATGGAAGTGGGATAAGCTAGGCATGGATTTCATCACAGGATTGCCCAGAACACGTTCAGGCTATGACTCGATATGGGTTGTAGTCGATCGTTTGACAAAGGTAGCTCATTTCATTCCAGTGAAGACTACCTATACCAGTGCAAAGTTGGCAAAGATATACATGACCAGGATCGTATGTCTGCATGGAGTTCCAAGGAGCATTGTATCGGATAGAGGAACCCAGTTTACCTCAAAGTTCTGGAATCAGTTGCATGAGACTTTGGGAACCAGACTGGAGTTTAGCACAGCTTTCCACCCGCAGACAGATGGACAGACAGAGAGAGTAAATCAGATTTTGGAGGATATGCTAAGAGCTTGTGCGCTAGATTATGGATCTAGTTGGGACGAGAATTTGCCATATGCAGAGTTCTCTTACAACAACAGCTATCAATCCAGTTTGAAGATGGCCCCTTTCGAAGCCTTGTACGGAAGGAGGTGCAGGACCCCATTGTCCTGGGATGAAGTTGGAGATCGCCAGTCGTTTGGACCGGATCTGATAAAGGAGTCTGAACAGAAAGTGAAATTAATTCGCGACAAGCTGAAGGTAGCTCAATCCAGGCAGAAGAGTTATGCAGATTCTAAACGCAAGGAGACAGTTTACAAAGTCGGAGACCGAGTCTATCTTCGAGTATCACCACTTCGAGGAGTTAAGCGCTTTGGAGTTAAGGGAAAGTTAGCACCACGTTTTGTAGGCCCATACCAAGTTTTGGAGCGTATGGGAGAAGTTTCCTATAAGTTGGAATTGCCCGAAGGATTGTCAGGAGTTCACGACGTGTTCCATGTATCCCAGTTGAAGAAGTGACATGCAGAGA
This sequence comes from Triticum urartu, assembly GCF_003073215.2. Taxonomy (NCBI): domain Eukaryota; kingdom Viridiplantae; phylum Streptophyta; class Magnoliopsida; order Poales; family Poaceae; genus Triticum; species Triticum urartu. The sequence continues at coordinate 434,326,624 of NC_053028.1, read as the reverse complement.
TGGCTGACATACCGCTGAGAGATACGGTACCACTGGAAGCAATTCAGTTGGACAGTGATTTAACCTATGAGGAGAAACCAGTTAAGATTCTAGAGTATGCCAGTCGAGTCACCCGCAGCAAGGTTATCAAGTTTTGCAAGGTTCAGTGGAGCCACCACATGGAGGATGAAGCCACCTGGGAACGAGAGGAAGATTTGCTGAAGGCTCACCCTCACCAATTTTCTAGCCAACCCGAATCTCGAGGGCGAGATTCATCTTAAGGGGGGTAGGTTTGTAACATCCCAAATTTTCAATTTGGAATGTTATACACTAGATCATCTTTGCATATCATATTTATTGCATTTTGGTTGATCCTAGAAATTTTTCGCAACTCAAGGACACTCGGAGAGAGTTGGGGATTTCGTTATTTTCATATTTGAGTTGTCTCAAATTTTGAAAATAGGATCATTTGATTTTATTTATTTTATCTTCAATTATTTCTATTACAAAAATATAAGAGAGGGAATAAAATGACTTTCCCAAAATAAAGAAACATTGAGGATTTAATAAATAAATCAAATGAGATTTTATTTGGTTTTATTTGCTATTTTATTTGAATTTAGGAAAAATGCGTGTTTTTAAAAATTGCATTTAGGCCCCCAAATAAATGTTCATCCTGTGCGGCTTGATTTTAGAAGCCGGGGAAAATTTATTTTGAGATTTTTAGAGTCAGTTTAGTAGTCCTTTTGTTTTTTCTGAGCGTAAGTTTTTTAAAAAAAACGTCCGAACCGACCTACGGGCCGTGCTAGGCCCGGACTCCCCCGGACCCAGCCTTTATAAGCCGCCGGCCCACCCCGGGCCGAAACCCTAGCCACGCCGCCTCGAACCCCGCGCCCGCCGCCGCCTCCGCGCCCGACGCCGCCCCGCCGGACCCCGCCGCCGCGCCCGACGCCGCCGCCCGCCACCGCCGCCCCGCCGCCACCGACACCTCCGCCTCGGCGGAGCCGCCGCCGCCGCCGTCCCACCGCCCGAGGTTTACCTCGACCCCGCCGTCGGTTTTCCCGGAAAAACCGTTCGGTTTTCGTCAGTTTTTTTTGTTTTGTTTCGTTTTTTCTTTAGATCGGTTTTTTTCCCGGTTTAGGCTAATTAGCGAGCGTTCGCTCGTTCGTTAGTTTTAATGAACGCATTCTTCGTTTAGATTCAGTTAACGAACGTTCGTTCGTTAAACTGTTCGTCATTTTTCTTTTTCTCGGATTAAATCTGCGATTTTCTGATCGCGATTTCTGATGCGATTTTCCTTTTAGTTTATTTTTTTGCTCGTTTATCGGAATCAGGCGATTCAAGCGCCTGGAGTTTCGTCTCGAAACCCTCTTTCCGTTTAATCAACTTAAACAAGTTTTTGCCACTGTAAAAATTGCCTTAGATCCAGAATAGTAAACGAAGCCTGTTTCTTTTGCCATTTGTCTTTTGTTGCTTCGTTCGATTTGATTCCTTTTGCCAACCGGAGTTCTTAAGTTGAACTTTCTGGTTAAATCTCTTATTTGAGTTTTACCTATGCATTAGTTGAGTACTTATTGTGTGCTTGTTTGTTTGCGATAGAGTACCCGGAGTGCGCCGCCTGTTACTTCGAATCGCTAGGTTTCCCGGATCATCAGCAAGGCAAGTAACACTTTGATCATTCCTCCTACTACCCAGTTTTATTGCATTAGATCAATCCTTACACATTGCATGATTAGGATCTAATTAAATTGTGTGTTTGGGAAGTAGTTGAGGTAGTACCTATTACCTGTCTAATTATCAAACCTTTGGGAGTTACTTCTACGTTTGCTTATTATTGCTATGCTATGCTAGTAGACGTGGATTGGGTGAGTGTATCCATGAAAGATGTGAGCTTTGTTAATTAATGGTTTACTTAAGGTGCCAACCTAAACACACATCTGGGTGGATTGAGGCACCTGGGTATTCCAGGATTGCCTGTTTTCTTTTGGACCGCCACCCAGGCTTAAAGGGATCATGAGATTATTCATGCTAGAAACTTACGTGTGCAGCCACAAGCTATTATGGGCTCTAGCATAGTTGACTAAGTCGTGCGAACTCTTACAGTGGTAGACTAGTAGGTGTAGGGGATGTAGGTGGTACGGTCTACCCATCATAAGATGTGAGCGCTTCTGAAAGACTATGTCTCGGTCATCCGTTTCTCAAACACCGTGTAGTGCGAGAAACCAAATGGAGGTGATCGAGTCTTGTGGGGAAAAGTGCGCAAACCTCTGCAGAGTGTATAAACTAATCATGGTTAGCCGTGTCCCCGGTTATGGACATCTTGAGTATCTAGTACCTGGATTATCATGTGAATCTCAACATGTTACGCTAAAGATTAATTTTGTTGGGTTTGTTTAATGATGATGTTTAATTGGGATTGAGAATGCTGTCAGCCATTCTCAATGTTTAACAACCACCATAATAGTTAAATAAATTTATTCCTTTGCAGTAGGGAAAAATTGGCTTTACGCAAAACTGTTACCATAGAGCTTTCCACCAGCCAAATATGCATATAGTATAGTTGTTTCATTCCATTATTCTCTATGTGTTACATTGCCAGCATATTCCATGTGCTGACCCGTTTTCGGGCTGCAACGTTAATGTTGCAGACTTTTTAGATGATGATTAAGGAGTTTTAGGTCGTGGTTCTATACTCAGTGATGCTGTTGGAGTTGATGGACTCACTTATCTTCCAGGCCTTCCGCTATTATCGTTATTAGATGGCCTTAAGACATTTTTATTGTAATAAGTTATCTTTGGAGACACGCGATGTAATAAGTGTGTGATTGCTACTCTGCTATAAATCCTTCAAGTACTGTGTGGTGTCAGCATTACTGATCCAGGGATGACACCAGAGCACAAAGATTGGACCATTTGAGGTCTGGACGCTACATTATTTTTATGCCATATGTTCATGTTGATACCTAGTGATCCGTGCCTCTTTTGAGCATGATCAGTAAGGATGTTTTGTAGATATTGTGGTGCTCTATCCATCCATGTCTTTGTTTGCATTTATGGAGCACCCTAGCTTGAGTCAATCGAGCTCTACTTTTGCTATAAAATGTTCCTGGCAGATTGTTAACATGTTTAGCAATTTTGTCGAGCTTGTTGTAATTGATCCGTGCATTCTATGTTGTTGTTCTTGCCATGTTTAGCTTCTATGCCATGTATACTTGCTGGGTGTATGCATAGTTTGTCATGCAATGCCTCATAGTGAGTGCATCGAGCTCGTAAACATGCCTACTTGCTATCTATTTTGCCATGTTCCAGTTTTTCACCAAGTCTGAATCTGTTAACGATAATTGCTATGTTCACGTGGTTGCAATTGTATTTTCTAATCCCTTTTGGCTTATGGTCAGTAAGGGACTTTTGTTGTAGGCTTTGAGTAGCTTCATGCCATGCCTTGCTTTTCCATGATATGTTCCTGTAGCATGTAGTTTTCATGCTCTAAAGATTGCTTCCTGATATTAAATTCCTGACTTGTTGTTATTTTCACTAAGTCTATAACCAGTAATCTTTTGCACTTTTGCCATGCTTGTTTGAACCTGCTATTGAGTGAATTAGCCGTATCTCAATGTTCATCTTTTGTCAGCATCTTGAGTGGACCCCTGCCATGTATTTTGTTGCTATGTTAGATTGCTGTAGCATGTTGTTCTTGATGCATTTAGATGGCCTCATGCTGTTAGTCGCAGCTTTGTGCCATATTTGTTTTGCTTGCCATTTCCAAACCGTGCATCCAATTCCGGTGATCTTTATATCGATTTCGACCGAAATCAACTCCTCTTTCCAGTGGCACTCTTGATTTTCCAATTTGAGGCCAGGGTTAATCATTCCTTTCCGAATCAGGCATATGCATCGCATATCGCATCCTACATATCATGACATGTTTTGCATCATGTTGTTTGTGCATTGCATGTGGTTGATTGTGTTCCCTTTTGCTTGTTGTCTTGCTTTGGGTAGAGCTTGGAGACGAGTACGTGATCAAGGAGCCCGTTGAGTACGCCTACGAGGATCAAGTCAACTTGGAGAACTTTGCAGGCACGATGACCATACCCTCGAAATCACTTATATCTTTGCTTGCTAGATGCTCGCTCTTTTGCTATGCCTATGCTACGATACCTACCACTTGCTTATCATGCCTCCCATATTGCCATGTCAAACCTCTAACCCACCTTGTCCTAGCAAACCGTTGTTTTGGCTATGTTACCGCTTTGCTCAGCCCCTCTTATAGTGTTGCTAGTTGCAGGTGAAGATTGGAGTTTGTTCCTTGTTGGAACATGTTTATTGTTGGGATATCATTATATTATCTTGTTTATCTTAATGCACCTATACACTTGGTAAAGGGTGGAAGGCTCGGCCTTATGCTTGGTGTTTTGTTCCACTCTTGCCGCCCTAGTTTCCGTCATACCGGTGTTATGTTCCTTGATTTTGCGTTCCTTACACGGTTGGGTTATAATGGGAACCCCTTGACAGTTCGCCTTGAATAAAACTCCTCCAGCAATGCCCAACCTTGGTTTTATCATTTGCCACCTAGCCTCTTTTCCCTTGGGTTTCCGGAGCCCGAGGGTCATCTTTATTTAAACCCCCCCCCTGGGCCAGTGCTCCTCTGAGTGTTGGTCCAAACTAGAGCCCTTTGCAGCGCCCCCTCGGGGAAACTTGAGGTTTGGTTTTAGTTGTACGGAGCGCTCATCTGAGTGTGCCCTGAGAACGAGATATGTGCAGCTCCTATCAGGATTTGTCGGCACATTCGGGCGCTGTTGCTGGACTTGTTTTACCATTGTCGAGATGTCTTGTAACCGGGATGCCGAGTCTGATCGGATTGTCTTGGGAGAAGGAATATCCTTCGTTGACCGTGAGAGCTTGTGATGGGCTAAGTTGGGACACCCCTGCTGGGATTTGATCTTTCGAAAGCCGTGCCCGCGGTTGTGGGAAGATGGGAATTTGTTAATGTCCGGTTGTAGATATCCTTAAACTTAACTTAATTAAATGAATCAACTGAGTGTGTGGCCGTGATGGTCTCTTTTCGGCGGAGTCCGGGAAGAGAACACGGTCTCGTGTCATGCTTGATCGTAGGTTGTTCTAGGATCACTTCTTGATCATAGTTCATTGACCGTGCCTTTGCCTTCTCTTCTCGCTCTCATTTGTGTATGTTAGCCACCATATATGATAGTCGCTTGTTGCAGCTCCACCTCATACCTTTTACCCTTCCTATAAGCTTAAATAGTCTTGATCGCGGGGGTGTGAGATTGCTGAGTCCCCATGACTCACAGATTACTTCCAAAACCAGATGCAGGGACCGATGATACCGCTCCAGGTGATTGAACTGAGCTCAAGTGGGTGTTCGATGAGGACTCAGGACGATACTACGTGTCTTTCCCAGATGATCAGTAGTGGTGCCCAGTTGGGGCGATCGGGGACATTGTTGCATTTGGGGTTTATCTTCATTTTGGTTCCGTAGTCGGACCTTGAGTGTATTTGGATCAATGTAATGACTTATTTATGCTATTTGTGTGACATGGCGAGTGTAAGCCAACTATGTGTATTTTCCCTTATTTATTACATGGGTTGTTGTGAAGATTACCTCACTTGCGACATTTCTTTCAATGCGGTTATGCCTCTAAGTCGTGCTTCGACACATAGGAGATATAGCCGCATCGAGGGCGTTACATCCTCCTTCTGCCGCACTGCTGACCCCAGGTTCCTTCGCCTCTCCTGACGTCCTGGAGAGAGCTCTTTCTACGATGGCCCTGCTGCAAGAAGATCTTCGGGGCACCGACCATCGCCTGGTGGCCGGACGCCTAGAGCTGGTCTCTGGTTGGCTGCACTCTTACGCGTCCGTCCGGGTGGCACTGAGCCAAGCTGATGCTGACTTTGAGAAGGACAGGGAGGTCGTCGCCCAGGCTGTGGCCGCCCGCGAGGTGGCGCTGAAGGATGCCGAGGCCGCCCAGGACCACTGTCGGTCGCTGGCAGCCGAGCTGGAGACCGTGCGAAGGGAGCACATGAAGGAATCCCAAGGCCGCAAGGCGGAGGAGAAGATGAAAGCCCGAGAGGACGCCGTCAAGGATCGCGACGACGAACTGGAGCAGTTGGCGAAGGCACAGGCCACGAAGCGCGGCGGGCTGGAGGAGTTAGAGCAGAAGCTGAAGGTGGAGAAGGCCGAGCTTAACGCCAAGGCGAAGGTCCTGGCTGAGGACCGCGCGGCCTTCAAGCTCCTTGAAGAGAAGGCTCGGACAACGCTGAAGTCGCTCTACGAGAAGGGCTTGGAGGAGCCGCTGGTTGCCGACGACGAGGGCCCCAACCAGCTGGTTCCTTATCTGGTTGGTGCGCTGGAGGACGTTGTGAGCGGCATCGGCCCCACGGCGGAGGAAGAAGCCCGCGTTCTCTCCTCAACCGCGCTAACACGCGTCTTTAGCCACATCCACCTTCGCGATCCCGCCGCCCACCTTGACGAGCTGCTGGAGCCTGTGAAAGACGAGCATTACGAGGCCATTGCTGCAGCTGTGAAGGGTCAGGTGGAGGCCCTACTGAAGAGGATCTGCGCCTTCACTCCCGCGCCGCCGACCGGCGGTGCTACCGATCCTGCAACTCCGGCTGGTGGTGCAGGTGAAGGCGGCGCCGTTGGAGAAGAAACATCCCTTGCAGGCGACGGCAGCGTCCAGGGATGATGAGACAACCTGCTGGTGGATCCTTTCCTGTTTTAGTTTCTTCAATATGCACCATGCCTCATGGAGGCGTTAAACTCGCATTTGATTTCAGGGGAACAATATGTCCTGTAATATTTGCTTTGAAATTCCGTGATTTCCTTTCTATTTGCTTTACGTTCTATGTCAGCAGGGCCCAACCCTGCGCATACCTCAGCCGCCGTTGGGTCGTCCGGATCACCAGGATGGACCAAGGAGTGAGGGGCTACATGATCAGTTAGGCTCCTGAGTCGCGATGCTCAGGAGTCCCCCTTGACGCGCAAACAGCTTATAGGAAGGAGATCTGGGAGTAGGTATAGTGTTCTACATCGGCAGGACCCGACCCCGCGCATACCTCAGCCGCCATTGGGCCGACCGGATCAACAGGACGGACCAAGGAGTGAGGGGCTACATGGTCAGTTAGGATCCTAAGTCGCGATGCTCCGGAGTCCCCCTTGAAGTTCAAACGACCTTCGTACCTTAGCTCCGCTTGGGAGGGAACGCGATGACCAGGTCTGAGGGACCTGGCAGGGTGGCGTACGCTTCAGCGTGACCCGAGCGCAGCCCCCGTGCCTAGCCCCCTCGCGCGACTCTCCTGAGGGGAGGTGTTGCGATGAGGCCAGACACCGAGCCCGAAGGCTCCCTGAGGTTGATACAGCCGTGAGGCCGCCCTCAGTTGTTTATGACCAGCGCGGAGCATAGCGCTTCTGTACTTGCACAGGCATAGCCGTCGAGACCCTGAGCCTCGGGAGGCCCTGGAGGCTCAGGTGGCCTCCTGAGGACCGTCTCCATCTCTGCCAGGACTGCGTGGTGCCTGGCGTCCTGACCCACCAGGGTGCTCCGTAGGTTGCACTGGAAGGCGGTCGCTATGCTCGGCAGGCCGAACGGCATGCGGACGTAGCTGTGAGGTGGACCCTCACGCCGTCCAGCATGCGAAGGCCAAAAGCGCTCCTGAGATGCGGCCCTGTTGAGTCATGGGATGTCGATACAAACATGCAGCTCACCACCCTCGCCTGGGTGGTGAGTAGAGCCCGGTGGGCGGTGGTCGCCGCGTAATGCTCTTGTTTCCTGAAGCTCCTGAGATGCCTTGGTGATGAACTCCTGAGCGTCGGGCGCTCCTCGCCCGGTGTCCTCCTGAGGGAAACACGCCGCGAAGCACGCCTCCATGTGGTGCCCGAGCGCTTCCCTCGTGATGTTGGCCAGGTCCGAGGTCCTCCAGAAGAGAGCCCCCGAGCCCTGCCCGAGGAGGGCACCGGGCACGCCTCCCTATGCGAGGGAGGGAGGCGCCCCAAGCGCTGGCACGAATCCTGAAGTGGCACCGATGGAGGTGCCGCTCCCTTGAGGCCCAGTGCGGAGTAGCTGCTTCTTCTTCTTGGGGTTGGCCTCAGGAGGGTACTGCACACCCACGCTGTCAGGGTCTTCGATTGATGCAGCTTGGAAGGCGCGCTCGAGGGAGAACACCGCGTCTCTTTCTTCACAAGGGACTGTGATGATTCCGCTATTTCCCGGCATCTTGAGGACGTTGTAGCCATGGTGGGTGACTGACATGAATTTGGCCAGTGCTGGGTACCTGAGGATGGCATTGTACGGCAGGCGGATGTGGGCGACATCGAAGTCAACGAGCTCGGTGTGGTAGTTGTCGCACTGACCGAAGGTGACAGGGAGGCGAACTTGCCCTATCGGGGTGGTGGAGCCGTCAGTCAATCCTGAGAAAGGCTTGGTGGGCTGGAGCTGATCGTATGGCACTTGAAGGCTGTCGAACGTCTCGACGGACAGGACACTGAGTCCTGCACCGCCGTCAATGAGGGTCTTCGTGATTTGGACATTGCTGATGACGGGTGAACAGAGCATCGGGAGGACGCCAGCGGTTGCCGCGCATTTGAGCTGGTCCGCCGAGCTAAAGGTGATGGCGTACTTGGACCACCTGAGTGGGCACGTGGCCTCGAGCTTGGGGAGAGCTGCATTCACTTCGCGGGAGAACTTCTTGAAGACGCGCTGGGAGGCTGGGGCCTGAGCGCCACCCAAGATGCAGGCGATGGTGCGCAGCTCATGGAAGTCCCCGGCACCTTCGTCCTATTGATGGTCGTCGTTCCTTCTTGGCGATGGCAGTCGAGGGAGACCAGGGTTGCCCTGAGGACGATCCTCACGAAGCTGGTCCCTCCAGGGGCCCTCATGAGGCTTGTCCTGCCAACGATCTTCGCGAGGCTGGTCGCGCCACTCTTGGCGGGGCCCAAGGTCGTCCCAACGTCCTCCACCTCGTCCACCTCCTCGGTCGTAGCCCCGGTCATTGTGCTCGTGGCGTCGACCGAAGCGTCCATCTCGAATGGCCCTGAGCTCTTGACAATCGTTGGTGTTGTGCGTGCGCACATTGTGGAAGGCGCAGAACGTACGGCCGCCCTTGGACAACTCGGGAAGATCTCGACCGTGCTTGGTATCCGGCTCTGCTGCGAGTACGGCCACTCCTTTGCGCTTCACGTCCTTGACCTTGGCCTTCTTCTCCTCTGGATCCATGGTAGGGAGCTCGAGGAGGGAGAGACGCCCCTCCTCAGCTCTTGGACACTTGGTTGCTATGTTGAACAGCTCCATGATCATGGATGGCGAGCTCCTCCTTCATCTTGACATCGTGGACGCCGTTAGAAAACACTAAGATGATGGCCTCGTCCATCACCTTGGGGATCTTGATACGCGCGCTGTTGAAGCACTGGATGTACTTCTGCAGGGTTTCTCCCGGTTGTTGCTTGATGCGGCGCAGGTCACCCGTGACCGGGGGGCGGTCGCGAGTGCCCTGGAAGTTGGCGATGAAGTGGTTTGGCATCTCATCCCAAGAGGAAATCGAGCATGGGGGCAGGTTCCGGAGCCATGAGCGGGCGCCGTCCTTGAGAGCCATGGGAAACCAGTTTGCCATGACCTTTTCGTCGCCGTTGGCCGCCTCGATGCTTAGCTCATAGAGCTACAGAAACTCCGCAGGGTCGGGGGTGCCGTCGTAGCGAGGGGGTAGATTCGGCTTGAACTTGCCCGGCCAGACGACTCTACGTACCTCAGGAGTGAAGGCGCGCCAGCCCGCCGTGGCCACCGGGGCCCACTGTGGAGGCGGAGCTTGACCTTGGCGTCCCTGTGCCGCCACGGCAAGTGGCACATGGCCCTGCCGCAGCAAGCGATCCTGACGTGGTGCTGCTGGAAGCGGTGGAGCATCTTCTTGCGGACGGGGAACCTCCTAGCAACTTCTTTCTTCATGCACGGACACACGGTGCGGCGGATCACGCCGCTGGGCCACGCATCTTGGAGCGAGGATGTTGTGTTGATGCGGGGGAGGCTGAGGCGCTCCATGAGATGTGCACCTCGGCATGAGGGCGCCATCTTGGTGCTGAGGTGCAGAGGCGCTCCGTCAGCCACATCGCCCGCAGTCGGGGGCGGGCGAGGCAGCGAGAGGGATGGTGCAGGAGAGCCCCCCACGGCGCTGATGAGCTCAGTGATGCAATCCAATCAGTCCTTGTATAGGTCGTCAACCGGGCGGTAGCGTAGGAGCTCGCGTGCCATGATCAGCGCGGCCTGCGCGTCCGTGGGGGGCGCGGCGAGCATGAGACGATGAGACGGCCGGAGTCAGCAACGGGGTGGCAGTGCGAGTGTGAGACGATGAGGCTTGTTGCTCGTTTGCCATCGGGTCGATGGCGACGTTGGCGGCGGGCAATGGAGAACGACGGGGGGGGGGTCCGCCGACAGCGGCTGTGTGAGCGACACGGGTGGCGAGAGCGGCCCGGCGCTCAGCATGGGCCCGGCGAGCGTCGGCCATGAACTTGGCGGAGTGGTGAAGCGCGGTTCGACAAAGAGTAAAGCTTTGACGCACCCCTACCTGGCGCGCCAAATGTCGGATTTTGGGTTCCAGCAAAACCCTTGAGGTTCGAACACTGGGGTGCACACAAAGATCTCTCCCCCTCCCTAGCTCGCACACTCTACGATCTCACGGCCTAGCTCGACGAACCCAAAGAACATGAGACACAAGATTTATACTGGTTCAGGCCACCGTTGTGGTGTAATACCCTACTCCAGTGTGGTGTGGTGGACTGCCTCTTGGGCTGTGGATAAACAGTTACAAGGGAAGAACAACCTCGCGAGGAGAGGTGTTCTTGTGCTTAGTGAACTTGAGTGGTTGGGGGTGATATGGATCCGATATGGGTCTGAATCAGATGCCTCCCTATGTTGGTGGCTAGTCCTATTTATAGAGGCCCTGGTCCTCTTCCCAAATATAGAGCGGGAAGGGACCCCACAACGGCCAAATTCAAAGGGAGACAACTAGTACAAGCTATCCTAACAAAAGTAGTCTTCACCTGCCAAAGGCTCTGGTGGTGACGCCGTCTTGGGCTCCACGGTGACCTCCGTCCTGCCGTCCTGCTGGTCTTGGTCTTGTTGCACCGATATGGAAACCTTTGCCTGATCCCTTGGGACTCCTCGTCTACGCTTGCCCCTTTAGCACCAAAGAGGAAACAAGGACACTGCGCGCGCTGGCGCCCACCTGGCTCCAGTCGTCATGGCTTGCGTCACAGAAACCTCGTGAGGTGCCCCTTGCCTTGATTTCTCCACCCCTCGTGAGCCAGCCTGGTGAGGCCACCCCTGAGGAGGTCTTGCGTCGTCCGCCTCGCGAGGCTTGGCCCCTCGCGAGGGTCTTGAATGTTTCCTGGTGAAGATGGGTCGTACAGGGCCGCTGGTGGAGCCATGCTGCGGGCCATAGGCAGGCAAGTCCGGGGACCCCTATTCCCATAAGTCCGACAAAAGCACACAACAGAAATAGGTGACTCTCTAAAACTTCCGGGTTGTCTCCCTGGCAGCGCTTTCTTTAAAGCCATTAAGTTGGGCATATAGTGCTTAAGTAATGGATCCACCCAGATCCCAAGGTATATCAATGCCAATTTTAATTAACAATGATTTGTGATTTAGTAGTGAGCACAAAGTAACATATATCATGCAAAAATGAAGTCTAACTTTCTTCCTATGCATTGGCATGTCATAAAAGAACAATTCATGCACACATAGTAAAGGCCAATGCATAGTATAAACAGTTTCTTGCAATTTTATCATATTGGAAACATGGAGAGGCGGAGATGTAGTTCCTCTCTCATAATAATTGCAAGTAGGATCAGCAAGCACATGCATATTATATCTATCAAAATCATCATGTGTAGAAGTAAAACGCAACCCATCAATATAATCCTTAATAAGGGCAAACTTCTCCGATATAGTGTAGTCGGGAGAATTCAAAAAGATAATAGGACTGTCATGCATGGGTGCAATAGCAACAATTTCATGTTTAATATAAGGAACTATAGCAAGTTCATCTCCATAAGCATAATTCATATTGGCATCTTGGCCACAAGCATAGCAAGCATCAACAAAAAGAGATATTTCAAAAGAATCAACAGGATCATAACAATCATCATAGCATTCATCCTTCAGTAAATTCGAAGGGAAATTAAACAATGTATGGAATAAAGAGTTACTCTCATTAGATGGTGGGAACGGGTGATCAATCCTCTCTTCCTCGTTTTGTTCTTCGCTCTCCTCCTCATCTTTTTCATCCAATGAGCTCACAATGTCATTAATTTCTTCTTCCATAGACTCCTGCAAAATATTAGTCGGAGGAGTCCTCAATATATGGTTTAATATAAGGATTAGAAGCATAATTATCATAGCAATATTTAAGTATGGCCAAATTTTTAGATTTATAGAGAGTAGTATCACACTCTTCCATAAAAGAAGCAAATTCACAAGTACCCCTAAAAGCAACAAATTCTTCAGTTTGTTGAACATCATAGTAATTATAAACACGCATAGTATACGAAGATACAATTCCATTATCACTAAACTCACATTGGTAAGGAAGGTGTTTCTTAGGGTCTTTAGAACAAAAAGTACAATCATATATTTCACATAAATTCCAAGCATAACACTGCAAACAATGAATTTGATCAGGTAAAAGTTTCCCTTTTTCATATATGCGGTGTCGCACATAACAAGAATGCTTATCTAAAGATTTTCCCTCAACTAAGCTAGTTGGGGTTTCGGCCCGAGCACATAGGGATCGAAGATGATCCAAGTAAAAAAGCTTCAGTAGTGTGATAGATTTTGAGTGGTTCTTCAACCATTGATTCAGTAGGTACCACTATTTTTTTGGTATTTTGCATTTCCTACCCATAACTAAAGATAGAAAACAGGAGCACAAAATAAAAACTACTTAGTATTAAAGCAAACAAGCACACACGAGAATATTCACCCCACGCTATAACTCCTCGGCAACGGCGCTAGAAAAAGGTCTTGATAACCCACAAGTATAGGGGATCAATTGTAGCATCTTTCGATAAGTAAGAGTGTCGAACCCAACGAAGAGCTAAAGGTAGAAAAAATATTCCCTCAAGTTTTATCGACCACTGATACAACTCTATGCACGCTTGACGTTCGCTTTACCTAGAACAAGTACAAAACTATAAGTACTTTGTAGGTGTAACGGGATAGGTTTACAAGAATATAAAGAGAACATAAATAAAAACTAGGGGCTGTTTTAGGTAAAGAAGCAATAAAGTTACTATAGTGAGTGTGGAAAGTGGTGGTACGAGTTGCAAAATTGTCCCTAAGCAATTGACTACTTTACTAGACCGATAGCAAGTTTTATGTGGGAGAGGCCACTGCTAGCATGTCATCCCTGACTTGGAATTCTATGCACTTATGATTGGAACTATTAGCAAGCATCCGCAACTACTAACGTTCATTAAGGTAAAACCCAACCATAGCATTAAGATATATTGGTCCCCCCTCAATCTCGTATGCGTCAATTTCTATGCTAGGTTGAAGCTTTTGTCGCTCTTGCCCTCCAATACATAGTCCTATCAACATACAACTAACCCTATGGTGTGATCCACGCACACGCTGATATGATGGGCACCAAAGGACATCAACATAACCACAAGCAAATTAAACCAATCATAGCAATTCACCAATTACCGATAGGACAACGAAGATCTACTCAGACATCATAGGATGACAACACATCATTGGATAATAATATGAAGCATAAAGCACCATGTTCAAGTAGAGGGTACAGAGGGTTGCGGGAGAGTGGACCGTTGTAGATAGATGGGGGAAGGTGATGAAGATGTTGGTGAAGATGACGGAGGTGTTGGTGTAGATCGCCGTCAAACGATGATGGCCCCGGCGGTGTTCTAGCGCCACCGGGAGAGAGGGGGAGAGGGGCCCTTCTTCTTCTTCTTCCTTGACCTTCTCCCAAGATGGGAGAAGGGTTTACCCCCTGGTCCATGGCTTCCATGGCGGTGGAGGGGCGAGAGCCCCTCCGAGATTGGATATGTCTCTCTGTCTCTCTCTGTTTCTGCGTTCCAGATTCTGGCCTTTCACCATTTCTTATGTTCTTGGAGATTCGTAACTCCAATTGGGCTGAAATTTTAACACGATTTGTATCCGGATATTGGCTTTCTTGCGGCAAAAGAAGGGCACCAACCACCTTACGGGGTGGCCACGAGGGTCAGGGGCATGCCCACCCCCTGGGCGCGCCCCCTGCCTCATGGCCCCCTAGGGCATCGTCACGCGTTGATTCTTCTTCCCAAAAATCACATATATTCCAAAAAAATCTATGTAAGTTTTTATCCCGTTTGGACTCCATTTGATATGGATTTTCTGTGAAACAAAAAACATGCAACAAATAGGAACTGGCACTGGATCAATATGTTAGTCCCAAAAATAGTATAAAAAGTTGCCAAAAGTATATGAAAGTTGTATAATATTAGCATGGAACAATCAAAAATTATAGATACGACGGAGACGTATCAATGCAATAAGAACGATAACATGATGTAGACAAGATCTATCTATGTAGAGATAGACCCCATTGTTTTATCCTTAGTAGCAATGATACATACATGTCATTTCCCTTTCTGTCACTGGGATCGAGCACCATAAGACCGAACCCAATACAAAGCACCTCTTCCCATTGCAAGATAAATATATCAAGTTGGTCAAACAAAACCCAAATATCGGAGAAGAAATACGAGGCTATAAGCAATCGTGCATATAAGAGATCAAAGAAACTCAAATAGCTTTCATGGATATAAAAAGATAGATCTAATCATAAACTCAAAGTTCATCGATCCCAACAAACACACTGCAAAAAGAGTTACACCATATGGATCTCCAAGAGACCATTATATTAAGAATCAAGAGAGAGATGAAGCCATCTAGCTACTAACTACGGACCCGAAGGTCTACAAAGACCTACTCACGCATCATCGGAGAGGCACCAATGGAGGTGGTGAACCCCATCCGAGATGGTGTCTAGACTGGATCTAGTGGTTCTGGACTCTGCGGTGGCTGGATGAATATTTCGTTGACTTCCCTAGGGTTCTGGGATTTTTGGGGTATTCATAGAGCAAAGAGGCGGTCCGGGGGCACCCGAGGTGGGCACAACCCACCAGGGCGTGCCTGGGCCTCCTGGCGCACCCTGGTGGGTTGCGCCCCCGTCGGGGCACCCCCAGGCGCAGCCAGCGCCCGCTGTGTTCCTTTTGGCCAATAAAAATTCTTCGTAAAGTTTCGTGGCATTTAGACTCCGTTGATTTTTTGCGATGTAAAAGCACGGAAAAAAACAGGAACTAGCACTTGGCACTATGCCAATAGGTTAGTACCAAAAATGGTATAAAAATGACTATAAAATGATTATAAAACATCCAAGATTGATAATATAACAGCATGGAACAATAAAAAATTATAGATACGTTGGAGACGTATCACTTCTTCGTCCCATTGGATGTCTTCTGGTCCATAAAAATTCCACAAAAAGTTTTGCTGCGTTTGGACTCCGTTTGGTATTGATTTTCTGCGATGTAAAAAACAAGCAAAAAACAGCAATTGGCACTGGGCACTATGCAATTGGTTAGTACCAAAAAATGATATAAAATGATTGTAAAATGATTGTAAAACATCCAAGAATGATAATATAACAACATGAAACAATCAAAAATTATAGATACGTTGGAGACGTATCAAAGGCCCGCGCGGGCGTTCCCATGGGATAAATAGAGTGGCTTATCTCTAGAGAGTCAGTCCACGCGCTGGCGTTGCCCCTCGAGTTATCATGGCATTCCCTCACTCGGGCCTCTAATCTATCTCTTCTAAGAGAATGCCACTGGGGTTTTCTCGATGATTGTAACACCCGGATGATTAGGCTACAGTAAATCTCTGCTAAATATGCCACGTCACCTAGGGTAACTGTTTCATCTCGCATCGGTTCGACACTTTTCAAATTCAAAATTTAAATAATGTCAAACAACAAATGGTTTCAAACATGGAAACAAAAATGTTTGGTGGGTGCCAAATTTTGCACTAGTAATTATTATGGAGAAAACTCATTTTTAGAAAATGCCTGAATATTTTAAAATGATTTAAAACATAAAAGAAAATGAATAAAAGGAAAAACAAAAACAAAAAAAGGAGAACCCCCCCGGGCTCCGGCCCAGCCGGCCACTCCCCCCAAACCCTAGCACCCCTCACCCCCACTTCCCCCCGCACGGTTCCCTCTCCCTCACCGATCCAGATCAGGGATCGGGGGTGTTCGCCTCTGATAACCCACAAGTATAGGGGATCGCAACAGTTTTCGATAAGTAAGAGTGTCGAACCCAACGAGGAGCTAAAGGCAGAACAAATATTCCCTCAAGTTCTATCGACCACCGATACAACTCTACGCACACTTGATGTTCACTTTACCTAGAACAAGTATGAAACTAGAAGTTCTTTTGTAGGTATTGTTGGATAGGTTTTCAAGATAATAAAGAGGAAGAAAATAAAAAGTAGGGGTTGCTGTAAGTAAATAAGCAACTAAATTAGTTTTAGTAAAGAACTTTTTGTTACGAGAAAGTTATTTGTCCCTAGGCAATCGATAACTAGACCGGTAATCATTATTGCAGTTTCATATGAGGGAGAGGCATAAGCTAACATACTTTCTCTACTTGGATCATATGCACTTATGATTGGAACTCTAGCAAGCATCCGCAACTACTAAAGATCATTAAGGTAAAACCCAACCATAGCATTAAAGTATCAAGTCCTCTTTATCCCATACGCAACAACCCCCTTACTCAGGTTTGTGTTTCAGTCACTCACGCAACCCACTATAAGCGAATCATGAACGCATTGCAACACCCTACAGCGGGGATCCCTCACGCTTGCGCGACACGGGGAGCACCATAGGACAGCACCAATAACAAAACATGCAACTCAAACCAATCTTGATCATCAAATAGCCCATAGGACAAAACAGATCTACTCAAACATCATAGGATAGCCATACATCATTGGGAAATAATATATAGTGTTGAGCACCATGTTTAAGTAGAGATTACAGTGGGTAAGAGAGAGGTTACACCGCTGCATAGAGGGGGGAAGAGTTGGTGATGATGGCGGTGAAGTTGTTGGTGAAGATTGTGGTGATGATGATGGCCACGGCAGCGTTCCGGTGCCACCGGAAGAGAAGGGGAAGAGATGGCTCGGCCTCTCTTTCTTTGTACATGCACACTCGAGGTGAGTCATGAATTATGTCGCAAGGCAGCACCGCCTCAGCGTCGTACACCATAAAAACAGTGTGTATCCGGTAATGCGATTCAGCATGGTCCGCAGCCCCCATAGTACGGAGTCGAGCTCCTCTACCCAATGAGTGCCTGATTCCTTTAAAGACCAGACTAATCTGGGTTTAATGCCGCTCATGATAAGACCATTCGCTCGTTCGACTTGACCGTTAGTTTGCGGATGATAGACAGAAGCATAATCGAGCTTGATGCCCATGTTGCTGCACCAAAGTTTCACCTCGTCGGCTGTGAAGTTCGTGCCGTTGTCAGTGATGATGCTGTGGGGGACGCCATAATGGTGTACGACCCCGGATATGAAGTCTATCACCGGTCCAGATTCAGCCGTTTTGACAGGTTTGGCTTCTATCCATTTGGTGAATTTATCCACCATGACCAGTAAGTATTTTCTCTTATGGGTTCCCCCTTTGAGGGGTCCGACCATATCGAGCCCCCAGACCGTGAAGGGCCAAGTAGTGGGGATTGTTTGGAGGGTGGTAGGTGGCATGTGGCTTATGTTTGCAAAAAGCTGGCAACCGACACAATGTTGTACCAGATGCTGTGCATCTGCCCGGGCCGTCGGCCAATAAAAACCTGTACGGAAGGCCTTGCTTACAAGGGCCCGGGCTGCAGCGTGGTGGCCGCCGAGTCCGGCATGGATTTCTACCAAAAGCTTCCGCCCTTCCTCTTCGGAGATGCACCTTTGAAGGACGGTTGTGCTTTTATTATAAAGCTCTCCCTCATGGACCTTGTAGGCTTTAGATCGCCGCACTATGCAGCGGGCCTCATTTTGGTCCTCGGGTAATTCCTGTCTAGTTAGGTAGGCCAGGAATGGTTCTGTCCACGGGGCGATGATGGCCACTATCACGTGGGTTGAATGTGTTATTTCGGTGGCAGAGCCTCCGATTGTGTCAGAGTATTCGGTATCTGGGGTTGTGGCCAGGTCCGGACTATTTTTGCCGGTGTCCCGTTCCCATACCACGGATGGTTTAAACAGTCTTTCCAGGAAGATGTTCGGTGGGACAAGGTCGCGTTTAGCGCTGATACGGGCTAGGATGTCCGCCGCCTGGTTGTTTTCCCGAGCCACATGGTGGAATTCAAGCCCCTTGAACCAAGCTGACATTTTGAGGACAGCGTTGCGATATGCTGCCATTTTCGGATCCTTGGCATCGAAGTCTCCATTTATTTGGGATATTGCGAGGTTCGAGTCCCCACGCACCTCTAGGCGTTGGATGCCCATGGAGACTGCCATCCGGAGGCCGTGTAATAGGGCCTCGTATTCGGCTGCGTTATTGGAGTCTGTGTATAGTATTTGGAGCACGTATTGCACCGTATCTCCGGTGGGGGACGTCAAGACGACGCCAGCCCCTAGACCAGCCAGCATTTTAGAGCCGTCGAAGTGCATGATCCAATTGGAGTATGCGTCGTACTCTTTAGGGAGTTCGGCTTCTGTCCATTCGGCTACGAAATCGGCCAGTACTTGCGACTTAATGGCTCGTCATGGCTTATATGTTATGTCAAACGGGAGGAGCTCGATGGACCATTTGGCAATCCGGCCCATGGCATCGCGGCTGTTTATTATGTCATTGAGTGGTAGTTCGGAGGCCACTGTAATCAAACACTCTTGAAAGTAGTGTCATAATTTCCGGGATGCCATAAATACCGCGTATGCTATATTTTGGTAATGTGGGTACCGTGATTTGCATGGAGTGAGGACGGTGGATACATAATATATCGGCTTTTGAAGCGGGAATTTATGTCCGTCCATCTCTCGTTCGACGATGAGCACTGCGCTTACAACTTGGTGAGTTGCCGCTATATATAATAGCATTGGTTCGCCAACAGTTGGCGCGGTCAAGATTGGGTTGGTGGCCAGGATGGCTTTTATTTCTTCCAGTCCGGCCGTGGCTGCGTCCGTCCACTCGAAGTGTTTGGTGCGCCGAAGAAGGCGATAAAGGGGAAGTGCCTTTTCTCCTAATCGAGAGATAAAGCGGCTTAAAGCCACCACGCATCCAGTCAATTTATTGATTTGCTTGAGGTCAGTTGGGATAGCCAACTGTGACAGAGCTCGGATTTTAGCCGGATTTGCTTCAATTCCTCTACTGGAGACGATGAAGCCCAGGAGCTTTCCAGCGGGAACACCGGAAACGCATTTTTCCGGATTGAGCTTAATGTCGTATGTTCTGAGATTGGTGAATGTGAGCCTCAAGTCGTCTATTAAAGAGTCGACATGTCTACTTTTAATGACCACATCGTCTACATATACCTCCACAGTCTTACCAATCTGCTTTTCCAGACATGTTTGGATCATGCGCTGATATGTTGCGTCAGCGTTTTTAAGCCCGAAGGGCATTGTGTTAAAGCAGAAGGGGCCGTATGGCATTATAAATGCCGTTGCGGCTTGATCAGACTCCGCCATCTTAATCTGGTGGTAACCGGAGTATGCGTCGAGGAAGCACAATGATTCGTGTCCTGCGGTAGCGTCGATGATTTGATCGATGCGAGGGAGTTGGAAGGGATCCTTTGGGCAAGCCTTATTAAGGTCTTTGAAGTCGACACATAGGCGCCATGATTTTTCCTTCTTTGGTACCATCACCAGGTTTGCTAGCCAATCCAGATGTTTTATTTCTTTAATGAATCCGGCTTCCAGTAGCTTGGCCAGCTCCTCTCCCATGTCTTGTCGCTTAGGTTCAGAGAAACGCCGAAGAGTCTGCTTGACCGGCTTGAATACTTTTAGAATATTAAGGCTATGCTCTTCCAATCTGCATGGGATTCCTGGCATGTCTGAAGGATGCCAGGCAAATATATCCCAATTCTCACGCAAAAACTCCTGTAGTGCGGCGTCTACAGCGGGGTCTAACTGTGCCCCAATGGATGCTGTTTTTATAGGGTCCGGTGGATGGACTTGGAATTTAACTATTTCGTTTGCTGGTTTAAAGGAGGTGGACTTGGATCTTTTGTCTAGTATCACGTCATCCCTGTCCACCGTGGAGCGCAGCGCGGTTAACTCCTCCGCCACAAGGGCTTCGGATAATGCCTCGAGGGCTAGTGCGGCTGTTTTGTTCTCGGCACGGAGTGCTATGTCCGGATCACTAGCTAGAGTGATAATTCCCTTGGCTCCGGGCATTTTGAGCTTCATGTACCCGTAATGGGGTATGGCTTGAAAAATCGGGAATGCCTCCCGCCCTAGAAGGGCGTGGTATCTGCTACTGAACGAGGCCACTTGGAATGTATGTTCTTCGGACCTGTAATTCTCCGGAGTGCCGAATACCACATCAAGTGTGATTTTCCCAGTGCAATGTACCTCCTGACTAGGGATGATTCCTCAGAAGGTCGTACTGCTTTGCTCAATACGGTTGCTGTCTATTTCCATTTTTTGAAGAGTTTCCTCATAAATGAGGTTTAATCCGCTGCCGCCATCCATGAGCACCTTAGTGAGCCGAAAGCCGTCCACAATTGGACTGAGGACCAAAGCGGCTGGTGCTCGGGCTGTTCGGAATTTAGGTTCGTCACTGGCATTGAAGGTGATAGCCGTGTCGCTCCATGGATTTATTGCTGCCACATGGCAGACTTCGGCAAGGCTGCGGAGTGCTCGCTTACGCCTATTATTTGAGGCGACGGTCTCGAAGACCATTAATACTGTGTTGTTATCCGTGGGAAGGTGCTCTGAGGTATTTTGGGTGAGAAGATCCTCACCACTTTCGGCCACCTGCCGGAGTACCCAACATGCTCTAAGGCTATGTGTTGAGCCATCCCTCCAATACGGTTCCATGCCCTGTAGTGGGCTTTTCC
The DNA here is from genome assembly GCF_003073215.2 of Triticum urartu. Taxonomy (NCBI): domain Eukaryota; kingdom Viridiplantae; phylum Streptophyta; class Magnoliopsida; order Poales; family Poaceae; genus Triticum; species Triticum urartu. The sequence continues at coordinate 434,305,524 of NC_053028.1, read as the reverse complement.
TTCTTTGTAATTGAGTCGGGCGACTTATGAGAGTGCACCCTTTTAGTTCGGACTGGGGGTTTTGTCAGAGCCGGATTATCCCAAAATTGCGTTTGGGTTTTCCAGGCACTTTACATCGCACAGTATTTTCGTACTATGGCCACCAAGTCAGTGAAGTGTGCTACGTCACGGATACTTATGGCGTTGAGGACTCCCTTGTCCGTGCAATTGTTGCAAAAGAGCGAAATTGCATCTTCCTTGCGACAGTCCTTGACCTTGTTCATTACAAGGAGGAATCTGGCCCAATAGTGATGTACTGTCTCTTGGGGCGCTTGCCTAATGTGGGAAAGATCGTTTGTATCTGGGTGGGTGGGTGGATTTAAGTCCAGACCTTGACCCAATCTGCGATCCCGGGGCAGGGGAGTTTCCGATCTTGGAAGTTCGGGCTCCGGGATGTTGCCCTGTGGGTTCGGTATGCGGCCTGATTCTGGATTCAGGGTTAGGGCGGTGTCCTCCCGTGAGCGAGTATCCTGTTCGGAGAGCTCGGGAATCCGGATATAGTTTGTCCTCAGGATAGAGGGAGAATCATCGCATTGCTCCTCCACCACCGCTATCTGATGGGTGACCGGAGGAGAGTTAATCTCCCTTTGGTCGGGTTTAAGCCCGATCCGATCATAGTCTGTAGTGACTCCCAGAGCGGCAATGCGATCCAAGAGCTCGTTCAAATAGGAGAGCTCCATTGGATCCATCTGCTTGGCAAATTTTGAGCCGATGTGGAGGCTATTTTCGATGACCCGAGAGGTCATCGTCGGCGCAGCGGCCGAGCAGGCGGTCATGACGAAGCCGCCTAGTCAGAGAGTTTGGCCTACAGCCAGGGCTCCCCCAGAGGTGATGTTGTCCTTGACAACGAGGCGAGCCATCTTCCTTATGATGACGACACAGTGGAACTCTCAATGAAAGCACCAATGTCGGTGTCAAAACCGACGGATCTCGAGTAGGGGGTCCCGAACTGTGCGTCTAAGGCGGATGGTAACAGGATGCAGGGGACACGATGTTTACCCAGGTTCGGGCCCTCTTGATGGAGGTAATACCCTACGTCCTGCTTGATTGTTCTTGATGATATGAGTATTACAAGAGTTGATCTACCACGAGATCAAAGAGGCTAAACCCTATAAGGTAGCCTATGGTATGATTGTCTATTGTCGTACGGACTAAAACCCTCCGGTTTATATAGACACCGGAGGGGGCTAGGGTTACACAAGGTCGGTTACAAAGGAGGAGATATACATGTCTGTATTGCCTAGCTTGCCTTCCACGCCAAGTAAAGTCCCATCCAGATACGAGACGAAGTCTTCAATCTTGTATCTTCATAGTCCAACAGTCCGGCCAAAGGATATAGTCCGGTTGTCCGGACACCCCCTAATCCAGGACTCCCTCAGGGCCACTTTGTCTTCTTCTTGCTTGACCTCCTGCCTAGATGGGAGAAGGGTTTCCCCTCTGGTCCTTGGCCTCCATGGCATGGGAGGGGCGAGAGCCCCTCCGAGATTGGATATGTCTCTCTGTCTCTCTATGTTTCTGCGTTCTGTTCTGGTGCCCTTTCACCGTTTCTTTTATATTCGGAGATCCGTAACTCTGATTGGGTTGAAACCTTCGCCCAGATCTTTTTACAAAAATTGGCTTTCTTGTGGCCAAAGTAGAGCATCAACCGCCTTACGAGGGGCCCACGAGGGTGGGGGCGCGCCTGCCTATAGTGGTCGTGGGCCCCACCCTCGTGGCCACCTCGGGCACCGTCTCGCGTTGATTTTCTTCCCAAAAATCACAAATATTACAAAATAATTCTCCGTCCGTTTTTATCCCGTTTGGATTCCGTTTGATATGGATATTCCGCGAAACCAAAAACATGCAACAGACAGGAACTGGCACTGGGCACTGGATCAATATGTTAGTCCCAAAAATAGTATAAAAAGTTGTATATGGAAATTGTAGAATATTGGCATGGAACAATCAAAAATTATAGATACGACGGAGACGTATCAGCATCCCCAAGCTTAATTCCTGCTCGTCCTCGAGTAGGTAAATGATAAAAAAGATAATTTTTGATGTGGAATGCTACCTAGCATAATCTTGATCATATGTCTAATCATGGCATGAATATTAAGACACTAGTGATTCAAAGCAATAGTCTATCCTTTGACATAAAAATAATAATACTTCAAGCACACCAACCAAGCAATTATGTATTATTGAAATAACATAGCCAAAGAAAGCTCATCCCTACAAAATCATAGACTGGCTATGCTCCATCTTCACCACACAAAATATTCAATCATGCACAACCCCGATGACAAGCCAAGCAATTGTTTCATACTTTTGACGTTTCTCAAACCTTTTCAACTTTCACGCAATACATGAGCGTGAGCCATGGACATAGCACTATAGGTGGAATAGAATATGATGATGGGGGTTATGTGGAGAAGACAAAAAAGGAGAAAGTCTCACATCGACGCGGCTAATCAACAGGCTATGGAGATGCCCATCAATTGATGTCAATGTGAGGAGTAGGGATTGCCATGCAACGGATGCACTAGAGCTATAAGTGTATGAAAGCTCAAACTGAAACTAAGTGAGTGTGCATCCAACTTGCTTGCTCATGAAGACCTAGGGCATTTGAGGAAGCCCATCATTGGAATATACAAGCAAAGTTCTATAATGAAAATTCCCACTAGTATATGAAAGTGATAACTCAAGAGACTCTCTATATGAAGAACATGGTGCTACTTTGAAGCACAAGTGTGGTAAAAGGATAGTAACATTTCCCCTTCTCTCTTTTTCTCTCATTTTTTTGTTTTCTTTTTTTCTCTTTTTTTGGGCCTTCTCTTTTTTTGGCCTTTCTCTCTTCTTTTTTTCGTCCGGAGTCTCATCCCGACTTGTGGGGGAATCATAGTCTCCATCATCCTTTCCTCACTAGGCAATGCTCTAATAATGATGATCATCACACTTTTATTTACTTACAACTCAATATTACAACTCGATATCTAGAACAAAGATATGACTCTATATGAATGCCTCCGGTGGTGTACCGGGATGTGCAATGCTCTAGCGTAGAAATTACATCAAATAACGGACAAGCCATGAAAACATCATGCTAGCTATCTTACAATCATGCAAAGCAATATGACAATAAATGCTCAAGTCATGTATATGATGATGATGGAAGTTACATGGCAATATACTCGGAATGGCTATGGAAATGCCATGATAGGTAGGTATGGTGGCTGTTTTGAGGAAGATATAAGGAGGTTTATGTGTGATAGAGCGTATCGTATCACGGGGTTTGGATGCACCGGCGAAGTTTGCACCAACTCTCGAGGTGAGAAAGGGCAATGCATGGTACTGAAGAGGCTAGCAATGATGGAAGGGTGAGAGTGCGTATAATCCATGGACTCAACATTAGTCATAAAGAACTCACATACTTATTGAAAAAGTCTATTAGCTATCGAAACAAAGTACTATGTGTCTGCTCCTAGGGGGATAGATTGGTAGGAAAAGACCATCGCTCCTCCCCGACCGCCACTCGTAAGGAAGACAATCAATAAACACCTCATGCTCCAACTTCGTTACATAACGGTTCACCATACGTGCATGCTACAGGACTTGCAAACCTCAACACAAGTATTTATCAATTTCAAAATTACTCAACTAGCATGACTCTAATATCACCACCTTTATATCGCAATACTATTGCAAGGAATCAAACATATCATATTCAGTGATCTACAAGTTTTATGTAGGGTTTTATGACTAACCATGTGAATGACCAGTTCCTGTCATCTCTCTAAATAGATATAAGTGAAGCACGAGAGTTTAATTCTTTCTACAAAAGATATGCCCACACTCTAACAAATATAAGTGAACCAAAAGAGCATTCTACAAATGGCGGTTTTCTATGTAAAGAGAAACAGGCAATCCAAACTTCAAATGATATAAGTGAAGCACATGAAGCATTCTATAAAGCCATACTCAAAAGATATAAGTGAAGTGCATAGAGAATTCTATAAATCAACCAAGGACTATCTCATACCAGCATGGTGCATAAAATAAAAGTGAAAACTAAATGCAAAAAACGCTCCAAGATTGCACATATCGCATGAACGAAACGAATCTGAAAACATATCGATAATTGTTGAAGAAAGAGGGGAGCTTGAGCTCTTGCCTCTCTTCCTTCTTCTCACATCGAGACCTTCTCGATCATCAAACACTTCATCCACACAAAACTTCAACAGAAAACTCGGTAAGACCTGTTAGTATAATAAAGCAAATCACTACTCTAAGTACTGTTGCAAACCAATTCATATTTTGTTTTTGCAATGTGTCTACTGTAATATAACTTTTCCATGACTTAATCCACTGATATAAATTGATAGTTTCATCAAAACAAGCAAACTATGCATCAAAAACAGAATCTGTCAAAAACAGAACAGTCTGTAACAATCTGAACATTCACCATACTTATGATACTTGAAAAATTCTTCCAAAATTAGGAAAAATAAACAATTTGTATAGAAAGACAGTGCAAAAAGAATCAGAACAGTTTGACATTCCAGCTAGAACTGTAAAATCGCGCACTACAGCAAAAGTTTCTGTCACGCACCATACAAACCATCAAGCAAATGTAAACATCCTAAAGGCAAACCTTGGCACATTATTTTTATAATACAATGGAATTGTACAAGGGGATAATTATTTTTGTTGAAAAGTTTCTGTAATCAAGATTCACAAAGTTTCCGTGAGCATGAACGAAGTTCAAGGAGCTCTCCCACTTCAACAATGCTTGTCTTTCTCACTTTCACTTTCCTTTTTGAAAAAGTTTTGGGTTCCCCTCTTTATTTTTGTTATTTTTAAACTATATGAAAGCACTCAACAGAAGTAAATGACTCTCTAAAACTTCCGGGTTGTCTCCCTGGCAGCGCTTTCTTTAAAGCAATTAAGCTAGGCATATAGTGCTCAAGTAATGAATCCACCCGGATCCCAAGGTATATCAAAGCCAATTTTAATTAACAATTATTTGTAATTTAGTAGTGAGCACAAAGTAACATACATCATGCAAAAACGAAGTCTAGCTCTCTTCCTATGCATCGGCATGTCATAAAAGAACAATTCATGCACACATAGTAAAGGCTAATGCATAGTAATAAACAGTTTCTTGCAATTTTATCGTATTGGAAACATAGAGAGGTGGAGATATAGTTCCTCTCTCATAATAATTGCAAGTAGGAGCAGCAAGCACATGCATACTATATTCATCAAAATCATCATGTGCAATGGTAAAAGGCAACCCATCAATATAATCCTTAATAAGTGCAAACTTCTCCGATATAATGTAGTCGGGAGAATTCAAAAAGATAATAGGACTATCGTGTGTGGGTGCAATAGCAACAATTTCATGTTTAACATAAGGAACTATAGCAAGTTCATCTCCATAAGCATAATTCATATTGGCATCTTGGCCACAAGCATAGCAAGCATCATCAAAAAGGGATATTTCAAGAGAATCAACAGGATCATAACAATCATCATAGCAATTATCCTTCGGTAAGCACGAATGGAAATTAAACAATGTATGATTGAAGATTTACTCTCATTAGAAGGTGGATGTCGGTGTCAAAACCGGCGGATCTCGGGTAGGGGGTCCCGAACTGTGCGCCTAGGCCGGATGGTAACAGGAGGCAGGGGACACGAAGTTTTACCCAGGTTTGGGCCCTCTCGATGGAGGTAAAACCCTACGTCCTGCTTGATTAATATTGATGGTATGGGTATTAAAAGAGTTGATCTACCACGAGATCAGAGAGGCTAAACCCTAGAAGCTAGCCTATGGTATGATCGTTGATGTGTATGTTGTCCTACAGACTAAAACCCTCCGGTTTATATAGACACCGGATAGGGTTAGGGTTACATAGAGTCGGTTACAATGGTAGGAGATCTGAACATCCGTATCACCAAGCTTGACTTCCACGCCAAGGAAAGTCCCTTCCGGACACGGGACGGAGTCTTCAATCTTGTATCTTCATAGTCGAGGAGTCCAGCTTGAAGGTATAGTTCAGCTATCCGAACACCCCCTAATCCAGGACTCCCTCAGTAGCCCCTGAACCAGGCTTCAATGACGACGAGTCCGGCACGCAAATTGTCTTCGGCATTGCAAGGCGGGTTCCTCCTCCAAATACTTAATAGAAGATCTTGAACACAAAGATAGTGTCCGGCTCTGCAAAATAAGTTTCCACATATTGCCATAGAGAGAATAATAATATTAACACAAATCTAATCTGCTGACGTATTCCGTGGTGCGACATGCCACGACCAAGCCTTTATCCAAATCGTTTCACTATCCCACCTCAGCGCGTCATGCGAGGCGGTTTCCTTGGCACGTCTTGTCAAAGCAGAGATCGTGTCCCCTCATTACGGGATTCTCATCAATATGGGCGTGGGTAACCCAACCACTTCTAGGACTCCTAGATCATAGGCAAGTCCAAACGGACACGGGGAGGACGCTTGATATCCACCCTCTCTATAAAGGGGCAAAGCTTTTACTTTTCCCTCCCATGCTCAATCGAATCCTTCCCCCGCCTCAAGCTTAAACGCCCAAAGCTCAGGTCAGGTGCTCCGAACCTTCAGTCATGTCCGGATCCAGCCTTCAAGGCCGATGGATGCCCTCCTCCGTCACGGAAGAAGACATCAAAAAGTTGAGGGAGGCCAGGTATCTAACCGCCAAAATATCGCATCGGCTGCCTCCCCGGGGGCAGGCCGTCCCCTCTCCCAAACCCAACGAGAGCGTTGTGTTGATCCCCCACTTCCTCCGGGGTCTAGGTTTTGCACTGGATCCTTTCGTCAGGGGCTTGATGTTTTATTACGGGCTAGATTTCCATGATCTAGCTCCGGACTCCTTCCTGCATATCACGACTTTTGTTGTCGTATGCGAGGCCTTCCTCCGGGTTACCCCCCACTTCGGCTTATGGCTCAAGACCTTTGAAGTAAAGCCGACGGTGATCGAAGGGCAACATACAGAGTGTGGAGGCACCTCAATACGCAAGATGATGGGAGCTCCATGGCCCAAAGGTTCCATCCCAGAGGTGTCTGCATTGTGGCAACAGGAGTGGTTCTACGTCACGACTCCTAGAAGTGCCAAGTGCGCGGCCGCCCCCATTTTTCGCTCGGGCCCTCCACCATGACTGATGTCATGGATCAGCAGAGGACTGTGCTGGGGTCCAGCCAAGGACGTGCCTTTACTACAAAGCCGCATTCGAGATCTCTTCAACGGAGATCTCAGTTTGGTCGCGGTAATACAAGTTATGCTGGTTCGTCAAGTCCAGCCTTGCAAACGTCGCCCCCTTCGCTTGTGGGAGTTCAATCCCGAGGGTCCGCGTGCCATTCAAAATTTTCTCGGCCTGATGCACGAGGATATGTATAAGTCATTCTTTGGACATCAAGTAGAGTGTCCGGAAATCACCGAGGACGTGGGCCTGAGCAGTAACCGCACCGCCGAACAGGTAAAGAATCTTCCGGCCAAACATATTATCTTTCCTTCGTTACGAAGTTATTGAGAGTTTGCTTTTTTGACCAGGACTGGCTAACAAAGGCGAAATTGATTCGGTGTTCGGCCCCCTCCCTGAGGGCTTGGAGAATCCGGTATTGGAAAAGATGCTCCAGACCGCACCTTGCTCGGATCCCTTGAAGGAAGATACCGGGGAGGGTAATGCGGGCCGACGCGGGCCCCCAACGCTGCCTATTCTAACCAAGGGAGCGAGCGTCTCCACAAAGGAAGACGACCGGAAAAGGAAAAGGACTGCGCCCGGGAATTCGGAAGCCGAAGCTTCCAAACGGGAGAAGAAATCTTCTACCGGGAGCCCTACCTCGGGGGGCGGTGCTGCCACACAAAGTCCGCGGGGGGATCAATTCTCCCGGGAGTCGTAAGTGACCCGAAAACTTTAGTAGTACAGATATGCCATCTTTTTTTCTTCTGAGAAAATAACCACCGCATATATTTGTGCAGTTCGGGCCTAAGCCCCTCTCAAATGAGCTCGTCTTCGGGGGATCTTCTTCCAGAGATGATGGAGAGCGAGACACCTCCTCCAGACTCCTCCGCTCCGGAAGCGGGCGACCCTGAAGTGTCGTCACGGAGGGCCTCTCCGAGTGCAGAGAGGCCAGAAGGTGATCCAATCGATCCCCGAGGCTCCTAGTGTCCGGCTCCCAAAGAGGGTAGACAAAAGAGTCCGGCGCCGTGTAGTGTGCGATCGGACGTTCTGAGGGAGTTGGTGGGGCGAGCGGCCATCTCAGATGATCACCGTGTGCTGATGAATATGGTGATGGAGATATCATCCGCCGAAAGCGGATTGCATGAAGCTTTTATGAGTCTACTGACAGGCTTTGAGGTACGTGAAAAGGAATGTGTAATAGTCATGCACATGCTAGGTGTGCCCTGTGTAGATAGTAGCCCCTGAGACTCTGGTTGTCGTCGGAAATGACGACGAACGGAGGATCATATTCCCAGGTAATAACCATACTGCCTTTATGTGCAGGAGATGGAAGCTCCGCTGGCCAGTCGGACTAGCCAGTTTGCCCGTTTAGAACGGCGGTTGGATGCGGCAGATGCTGACATCGAGCTTGTTAACAGAAGGCTTGACGAGGCGCAGGGTAAGGATCCTTGTCTGGTAAATGCCAAATAGGAAGAGTATGATGCCAGTGTTTTTAACATGTTATGACTGCAGATGGAGCTACCACTGTTGAAGCCTTGCGTGTGGAACTTGCCCGAGCCAAGGAACAAGCAAGATTGGGTAATGCGGCTGCTTTGAAGGCGGCCGAAGAGTTGCGAGGCGAGAAGGCCGCACATGGCGAGAGCCGAAAGAAGATGGCTAATATGGCCATAGAATTAAAAGCCGTCGTAGACCGTTGCCGGGCTCTTGAAAAGGAAAACCAGGCGAAGGCATCGGACCTTGAGAATGCTGCTGTAACGGGAAAAGACCTCTGCTCTGCTATGAGGGCAAAGAAGGAGGAGCTGCAGGAAGCTGGGGATATTGTAGCCGGGAAGTCCTTTATGCTGCAGAGGAAGTATGGAGATCCACGGTATGCGCCTCTGGATCGGCTGTCTAGTTCGGAGGATGCGTATATGGATTTGGCAGCGAGCGCTGCCGATGCGGCCAAGTACTTCCAGAGTCAGACGGACCGTGAAGTAGACCAGCTGTTTTGGAAGAAATTCCTTTCTCCCGAGCATCCGCTTTCGTTGATGGACCAATTAGCCGAATGGGCCAAACTAAATAGGTTGTCGAGACTCTCCATGAGGTCTGTTGTGGATCAACTATGGCCCGGAAGGTCAAAACCGAGCAGCTATTTCAGCTTGGTGCAGCAGGTCCTTGATGTGGTGCCGCGCATAAATGCGATGAAGAGGTCAGCATGCATAGAAGGCGCACGGATGGCCTTTGCCCGTGCTAAAGCATACTGGGCAGAGATGGATGCTACCACTGTTGCAGCGCAGGATTCGGCCGTAGGTCGAAGGGCTGCTGAGCACTACTTTGAGGAAGTTCTTGAGGGTGCTCGTTTGATAGAGACCCAGTGCTCAAAAAATATTATGTTTGATTGACATGTAATCTCATTGTAAGCAAAATGTTTTTTAAATTTTTATGAGGCTACTTTTATACTTTTTCCTGAAAGTAATGTGATGCCTCCTGGGTGGCCGTTTATGTATACATGTGTACAGCCTGAAAGATTGCAGTCGTCGGCTTCAACCCCCACGCATATAATGCGGAGGTGTTCGCAGAAACACGCGTTCACACTTAACCCAACGTCTTGGTCCTATTAAGGAGGTGATAGTGGAGCGAGCGAGGCAACCGGACTATAATGCTTTAACACTTTCACTTAGCCATAGGAGTTTGACAGTGGGGCTACTAGATAGCCCCTGGTGGCTCCGCACTCTCCCGATCCCAGGGTGCGTATATGCCTGGCCGGAAAGTGGCCCTTCGTTAAGGCGGAGGAATTCTAACATTCCCATGGGTCATCGAGTGGTTGACCAGTCTCACGCTAGATCATGACAGTCAGTTTTCGGCTTTCTCTACTAAGGCGCTCGTCCGGATGAACCAGGGCACAATCGCAGTAGTTCTCCTGGTGCTACCTTAGCCGGTAAAGCGGAACGTAAGGCACCAAAACATAGGAGCCAGGCAAACCCAACATTTGACCAAAGACAATGATTCGGAGCTGATGCATATAGGGCCAAACTCGCGACGCCGAATACTCCCTAAGGTATTCAGTCTTTGTGGTATAAACCGGGCCTGAAGAATGGCCTTTGTAAGAAGCCCCTTGTGTCCAGGTATGTGCATTGTTCTGGCGTGGCCACATGCCAAGACGTCAGCATCCTTCTCAACGGTGGATATGTATCAACAAGAGACAATAAAAAGGTTTACGCAGGGTCTTAATCTAAAAAGAATCCTTGGGTCGGGTCCCTGCTGCACATCTGCGCCTGTGTCTCCATTGTGCCGTATCCTGGACGGGTGTAGCACGATGATTATCTGTAAAAGAGAGGAATTTAGGTAAAAAGGTTGTCGTGCAAAAGGATAGTTTTCTAAAGAAACCATGTATAATTCAAGATAAGAAGAAATCGCCACTCGTCTGCGTGCGTTGAGCCCCTTGTACTTTTGAAAGATAGGGGTGTGACCGTTTATTTGATATGAGCAGCGGCGCCGGATTTGGTTAGTTGTGTCTGAGGTCTTGACAACCAATTGGATGCTTTTGCTGGTCCGGGCGCCTTTAGTGTGCGGCTGCTAACGCAGCCTCCCTCTCTTCTGTGCGCAGAGATCGGTTGATACTTCCGTGCACTGAAATGATGCCACGTGGACCGGGCATCTTGAGTGTTAGGGAGGCGTAGTGTGGTATTGCATTAAAGCAAGCAAAAGCTTCGCGTCCGAGTAGTGCTTGATAGCCACTTTTAAACGGAGCGATGTGAAAAGTTAAATGCTCACGATGGAAGTTATCGGGGGAGCCGAATATAACTTGTAGTAGGAGGAAGCCCGTACAACGAGCCCCTGGGCCTGGCGTTACTCCTTTAAAGGTAGTATTGCTATGGCGAATTTGTGTTGGCTCTAACCCCATCCCACGGATTGTATCCTGATATATTAGGTTTAGGCTACTGACGCCATCCATCAGGACTCGTGTGAAGTGGTATCCGCCAATTACTGGGTCTAATACCAGTGCAGCCCATTACTTGATGCATAATCACGATGGTCGAAGGTGATCGGTTGAGACGACCAGTGGCGGGACTTCGCGGTGATGGGCACTTGCGTATATTTTTCAGGGAGTGCCGCATTGTTTTTTCTCTTGATCATGTGTAACACGTTTACTGTTTTGACATCGGGTGGAAATTTCTTTTGTTCCCCCTTGTCTTGATTTGGAGGCTCGTCCTCGTCTTCACTTGGTGTATCTTCCCCTTTGTGTATGGCGTTAAGCTTGCCGGACTGCTTGAAGACCCAACATTCTCTGTGGGTATGATTAGCAGGTTTGCTAGGGGTACTATGGATCTGACATACTTGGTCAAGAATTTTGTTGAGGCTAGACAGTTCATCTCTGGTGCCTTTGGAGGGCGTCTTTTGGTTTGGCTGAGGGACTTTGAATCCGGCATTTACTGTCGTGCCCTTCGTGCTGTCTTCTTTATTCCGGCGTTTGTTATTGCTGTTGCGCCGTGATTTCCCGTTTCCATCTCTAACTTCAGATGTACTGGGGTCGCTGGTGCTGCATCTGGCTAGCCAGCTATCCTCACCCGTGCAGAAGCGGGTCATGAGGTTTGTTAATGCGGCCATCGTTCTCGGCTTATTTTGGCCGAGGTGTCTGGCGAGCCATTCGTCGCGGACGCTGTGCTTGAAAGTCGCTAAGGCTTCGGCGTCCGGACAATCGACAATCTGGTTCTTTTTAGTAAGAAACCTATTCCAAAGCTTTCGGGCTGACTCTCCGGGCTGTTGAGTTATGTGACTCAAGTCGTCCGCATCCGGAGGTCGGACATAAGTCCCTTGAAAGTTTCCCCGAAAGGCATCTTCGAGCTCTTCCCAACTTCCAATGGAGCTTTCGGGAGGCCTTTGAGCCAGTGACGAGCTGGCCCTTTGAGTTTGAGAGGTAAGTACTTGATGGCATGGAGATCATCCCCTCGAGCCATATGTATATGAAGGATATAGTCCTCAATCCAGACCCCAGGGTCTGTTGTTCCGTCGTATGCCTCTATGTTTACGGGCTTGAATCCCTCCGGGAATTCGTGGTCCAGCACCTCATCGGTGAAACATAGGGGGTGTGCAGCACCCCTGTAGCTGCGTGTGCCGTGTTGTTCGGATGCTTGTTGTGTTGCATTGTATGCTGGGGCGCGCTTGCGTGGTCCATAGATGGATCTTGTTGCACCGTCCTTTGGGTGCGAGCCCTCGCATGGGTCGCATGTTGTATTGTGAGCGGTGTTGAATGTCGTTCTGTGGTGGTAGAGGTGTCGTCTATCCGACCAGGTGGCTGCTTTGATATTTGGTTGTGGGGGGGTCTGAGGCCTCCTCATCGAATTCGGGTAGCAGCTTCCTCTTTGGGTAGCTCTTGGAGGGACGATTGTCGCCGTACCTTGCTGCACTGTTGAGTATTTTGCTCCATCTGAACTGGAGCGTGTTTTGCGCGGCCTTGAGCCTCCGCTTCTGCTTTTTGAGGCTTCTTGCGGTGGCGACGAGCCTTTTACGGGCATTCTGCTGCTCCGAGTGCCTGTCCGGCGTTGTGTCGTCCGGACCATTGTCATTGATAGGGTTTGTTTGTTCGGTTTGATTATCCGGATTGCCGTTTTCTGGCAGCGGTTCGCCCTGCTCCAGCGCTGGATCAGTGTGATCGCTATTTCTGTCGAGGCGGGATTTGGGGCGGCGCTTGCGTCGCCGCTTTGACTGCTTTTCGAGGGAACAATCCTTCGGTGCGTCCTTCCATTCCTCGCCATCATCTTTGGGTGCGTCCACCATGTATACGTCATATGACGAGGTGGCGTTCCAGGGCTCGATAGGCGCTGATTCTTCATCGTCTCCTTCATTGGCGTCCATACCGTCGATGTCGTCGGAGTTGAAGTCGAGCATGTCGGTTAAATCGTCGACAGTGGCTACCAACTGGGTGGAGGGTGGGTTTTGAATTTCTTCATCGTCCGAATCCCAACCTTGCTGACCGTAGTCCGGCCAGGGTTCTCCAGATAAAGAGAGAGATTTTAGTGACTTCAGGATATCGCCGAAAGGCGAGTGCTGAAAGACGTCCGCGGTCGTGAACTCCATGATCGGCGCCCAATTGGATTCGCTCGGCAGGGGCGCGGAGGGTTCGGAGTCCGGAGAAGAATCCGGCTCCATGGAGTAACGAGTCTTGCAGAGTACGGGGCTGGTGTTCGGCTCAACCGCCGTTGGGATTGCAGCCCCCGAGGCAGCGTCCAACCGCCCATCCTCGATCGGCGCGGTCGGCTCCCAACCAGGGGCCGGAGCCGGTGCAGGTGCGGCCTCCAGGGCACTGTTCGGTGGCAGAGCTAGATCATGCTCGTCGTGACAGTGCAGCGTGCTCGGCAGTGGTTCGAATCCGTCGAAGATCAAGTCCCCGTGGATGTCAGCCGTGTAGTTTAAACTTCCAAATCTGACCTGACGGCCAGGGGCGTAGCTTTCGATCTGCTCTAGATGGCCAAGTGAATCGGCCCGCAGTGCAAAGCCGCCAAAGACGAAGATCTGTCCGGGGAGGAAGGTCTCACCCTGGACTGCATCGCCATTGATGATCGTAGGAGCCATCGGGCCTGACGGCGACGGCAAAGGAACTCTCAATGAAAGCACCATTGTCGGTGTCAAAACCGGCGGATCTCGGGTAGGGGGTCCCGAACTGTGCATCTAGGCCAGATGGTAACAGGAGGCAGGGGACATGAAGTTGTACCCAGGTTCGGGCCCTCTCAATGGAGGTAAAACCCTACGTCCTGCTTGATTAATATTGATGGTATGGGTATTACAAGAGTTGATCTACCACGAGATCAGAGAGGCTAAACCCTAGAAGCTAGCATATGGTATGATCGTTGATGTGTATGTTGTCCTACGGACTAAAACCCTCTGGTTTATATAGACACCAGATAGGGTTAGGGTTACATAGAGTCGGTTACAATGGTAGGAGATCTGAACATCTGTATCGCCAAGCTTGCCTTCCACGCCAAGGAAAGTCCCTTCCGGACACGGGACGGAGTCTTCAATCTTGTATCTTCATAGTCCAGGAGTCCGGCTTGAAGGTATAGTTCGGCTATCCGAACACCCCCTAATCCAGGACTCCCTCAGTGGACACGGGTAGCTAATCCGCTCTTCCTCCTTTTGTTCTTTGCTCTCCTCCTCATCTTTTTCATCCAATGAGCTCACGGTTTCATCAATTTCTTCCTCCATAGACTCCTGCAAAATATTAGTCTCTTCTTGGACAGCGGGGTAGTCCTCAATATATAGTTCAACATAGGCATTAGAAGAATAATTATCATTGCAATATTTCAGATTTGTAAAGAGTAGCATCATACGTTTCAATCAAAGAAGCAATTTCATAAGCACCCTTAAAAGCAACAAATTCTTCAATTTTTTGAACATCATAGTAACTATAAACACCCTTAGCATACAAAGATACGATTCCATTATCACTAAACTCACATTGATAGGGAAGGTGTTTCTTAAGGTTTTCAGAACAACAAGTAATATCATATATTTCGCATAACTTCCAAGCATAGCATTGCAAACGATGAATTTGACCCAGTAATATTTTTCCTTTTTCAGATATTCGGTGTCGCACATAACAAGCATGCTCATCTAAAGATTTGCCCTCAACTAAGCTAGTTGGGGTTTCAGCACGAGCACATAGGGATCGAAGATGATCCAAGTAATAAGCTTCAGCAGTGTGATAGATTTTGAGTGGTTCTTCAACCATTGGTTTAGTAGGTACAAATATTTTTTTGGTATTTTGCGTTTCCTACCCATAACTAAAGATAGAAAACAACTAAGAACAGCAAATAAAAATTACTTAGTGATAAAGCAAACAAGCACACACGAGAATATTCACCCCACGCTATTGCTCACCGGAAACGGCGCCAGAAAAAGGTCAAGTAAGAGTGTCGAACCCAATGAGGAGCTAAAGGCAGAACAAATATTCCCTCAAGTTCTATCGACCACCGATACAACTCTACGCACGCTTGATGTTCGCTTTACCTAGAACAAGTATGAAACTAGAAGTACTTTGTAGGTATTGTTGGATAGGTTTGCAAGATAATAAAGAGCAAGTAAATAAAAAGTAGGGGCTGTTGTAAGTAAAGAAGCAACTAAATTAGTTTTAGTAAAGAGCTTTTTTTACGAGAAAGTTATTTGTCCCTAGGCAATCGATAACTAGACCGGTAATCATTATTGCAGTTTCATATGAGGGAGAGGCATAAGCTAACATACTTTCTCTACTTGGATCATATGCACTTATGATTTGAACTCTAGCAAGCATCTGCAACTACTAAAGATCATTAAGGTAAAACCCAACCATAGCATTAAAGTATCAAGTCCACTTTATCCCATACGCAACAACCCCCTTACTCGGGTTTGTGTTTCAGTCACTCACGCAACCCACTATAAGCGAATCATGAACGTATTGCAACACCCTACAGCAGGGATCCCTCACGCTTGCGCGCTACGGAGAGCACCATAGGACAGCACCAATAACAAAACATGCAACTAAAACCAATCTTGATCATCAAATAGCCCATAGGACAAAACAGATCTACTCAAACATCATAGGATAGCCATACATCATTGGGAAATAATATATAGCGTTGAGCACCATGTTTAAGTAGAGATTACAACGGGTAAGAGAGAGGTTACACCACTGCATAGAGGGGGGAAGAGTTGGTGATGATGGCGGTGAAGTTGTTGGTGAAGATTGCGGTGATGATGATGGCCACGGCAGCGTTCTGGCGCCACCGGAAGAGAAGGGGAGAGGGGGGCCCTTCGTCTTCTTCTTCCTTGACCTCCTCCCTAGATGGGAGAAGGGTTTCCCCTCTGGTCCTTGGCCTCCATGGCGTGGGAGGGGCGAGAGCCCCTCCGAGATTGGATCTGTCTCTCTGTCTCTCTCTCCCTCTTTCTGCATTTAGTTCTGCTGCCCTTTCACCATTTCTTTTATATCCAGAGATCTGTAACTCCGATTGGGTTGAAACCTTCGCCCAGATCTTTTTACAAAAATTAGCTTTCTTGCAGCCAAAGTAGAGCATCAACCGCCTTACGAGGGGCCCACGAGGGTGCGGGCGCGCCTGCCTATAGTGGCCGTGGGCCCCACCCTCGTGGCCACCTCGGGCACCGTCTCGCGTTGATTTTCTTCCCAAAAATCACAAATATTCCAAAATAATTCTCTGTCCATTTTTATCCCGTTTGGATTCCGTTTGATATGGATATTCTGTGAAACCAAAAACATGCAACAGACAGGAACTAGCACTAGGCACTGGATCAATATGTTAGTCCCAAAAATAGTATAAAAAGTTGCCAAAAGGTATATGGAAATTGTAGAATATTGGCATGGAACAATCAAAAATTATAGATACGGCGGAGACGTATCAGCCTCGTGCCCCGCCGCTGGACTACAACACCGCCTCACCCCCGCCACTCGACACCCTCGCCGGAGCTGCCCCGCCGGCCTGCCTCCTTAATGTTGTCTTCCCGACCTCGCCCCCCCCCCCCCCCCCCCCCCCCCCCCCCCCCCCCCCCGCACCCCATTTCCCCGAGCCCTACGACCCCGGTGATACCACGGCCTCCCTCCACCTCCCTACCTCGCCCCTCTCCCGCCGATTGCGATTTCGGCGCTGCTCCGCTCGCGCACGCGCGTCCCCGCACCACCGCGCCCCGGCCACGCTCACCGCGGCCTGCTGCTCGCCGCGGTCGTCGCGCTCGCCCTACCGCCGTCGTCATGCCCAGCCACCACTGCCGCAGCCCCACAGTGTCGTTCCCCTTGCAGCTTGCCGCGACTCGCTGCTGCTGTTCGCAGCCACCACGTCGTCCGCCGTCCCACTTCACGCCGCCCGCGGGCGCGCCCCGCCCCGACGCCCCTCTGCTCCTGCCGTGCGCGCGCCGTCGCCGCTCGTCGCGTCCGACCCATACCTAGCCTCGCTTGCCTCTACTCCGCCACATCCCACTGCACCTCGCCAGGCCTCTCCCCTTCGTGTCCCCGCCCTTGGCCGCTGCCCCGACCGCACTGCTCCGGCCGGTGGCGCCCCGGCCAAACCTCGTCGGCGCCCTACCGCAGCTACAGTCCGGCGGGCAACGCCTAGACCATCTCAGGCGCCCAGCACCCACGCTCGTTCGGGCGGTGCCCGCGCCCGCACCGCCCTGTGCCCGTTAGGCCCTTGGGGCCACAAACATGTGGGGCCTGGCCCAGAACGTTTATATATGTATATAAGAATTTAAGATAATAATCACAATAATAATAATAAATAAATAACTTAATTATTTTTGATTAATTAAACTAATCAATGAACTAAACTAATTAAACTTGCTTAGTTAGTCTTGGTCAATGAAAGTGGGACCCACATGTCAGTTTGACTTAGTCAACTGACTGTTTGACTGCTGATGTCATGTTGACGTCAACAAGCACTATTCTGGATAATTTTGAATTCAAATAATTAAATAAATGCTAAAAATGATTTTTAAGTCTTTTAAAATCATATAAAATAAATCGTAGCTCAGATGGAGAACTTTGTACATGAAAGTTGCCAGAACGACGAGACGAATCCGGATACGTAGCCCGTTTGTCCGCCACACATCCCTAGCATAGTGAACATGCAACTTTCCCCCTCCGATTCATCTGTCCGAAAACGTGAAACACCAGGGATATTTTCCCGGATGTTTTCCCCCTTCGCCGGTATCACCTCATACTGCGTTAGGGCACACCTAGCGCTGTTACTTGTCATGTCATGCATCGATATGCATCTGTTTGTATTGTATTCATTGTTTCTTCCCCCTCTTCTCTCCGGTAGACTACGAGACTGACGCCGCTACTGGTGCCCCGACCGACTACATTGTTGGCGACCCCTACTTGCTAGAGCAACCAGGCAAGCCCTGCCCCCTTGATCACCAGATATCGCATATTCTTCTCTCTACTGCTTGCGTTAGAGTAGTGTAGCATGATACTGCTTTCCGTTAATCCTATTCTGTTGCATAGCCTGTCATTGTTGCTATAGTTGTTGATACCTTACCTGCAATCCTAAATGCTTAGTATAGGATGCTAGTTTATCATCAGTGGCCCTACATTCTTATCAGTCTGCCACGCTATACTATCGGGCCGTGATCATGTCGGGTGTTAATCACGGGTATATACTATACTTATTACACATGATTCATGTTGTGACTAAAGTCGGATCAGCTCGTTCATTACCCGCGGTTGATTCACGAATTGGGGGCTGAAAGGACATACTTTCTCGACGGCCCTCTGTGTGGATCTTTGTGGCGGAGCGACAGGGCAGGTTGAGACCATCCAGGTGAGTGGTGGGACTGGCCCTGGTCGGTGTTCGCAGTTACTTCAAGATAACACGCTTAACGAGATCTTGGTATTTGATCTGAGTCTGGCCACTGGCCTATACGCACTAACCAACTACGCGGGAACAGTTATGGGCACTCGACGTCGTGGTATCAGCCGAAGCCTTCGTGACGTCAGCGACTAAGCGGCGCGCGTCGGGTTGGACCGTGTTACACAACTTCCTTTGTAATGGAGGTTACTAGGTCTGCTCACCGGCCGCGTACGCAACATGCAGGTGTGCAATGGGCGATGGGCCCAGACCCCTGCGCCATAGGATTTAGACCGGCGTGCTGACCTCTCTGTTGTGCCTAGGTAGGGTTGCGACGTGCTGATCCTCCGAGGCCGGGCATGACCCAGAAAAGTGTGTCCTGACAAAGGGGATCGAGCGTGTTGGGAAATGTGGTGCACCCCTGCAGGGAAGTTGATCTATTCGAATAGTCGTGTCCCTCGGTAAAAGGATGACCCGGAGTTGTACCTTGACCTTATGACAACTAGAACCGGATACTTAATAAAACACACCCTTCCAAGTGCAAGATACAACCGGTGATCGCCCCCTCACAGGGCGACGAGGGGAGGATCACCGGGTAGGGTTATGCTACGCGATGTTACGCGGTGAACTTACCGTGTACTCTCTTCTACATGCTGCAAGATGGAGGCGGCCAGAAGCGTAGTCTTTGACAGGACTAGCTATCCCCCTCTTATTCTGGCATTCTGCTGTTCAGTCCACATATACTACCCCCTTTCATTGATACCAATGCATATGTAGTGTAGCTCCTTACTTGCGAGTACTTTGGATGAGTACTCACAATTGCTTTTCTCCCCTTTCTATACCCGATTGTTGCGACCAGACGTTGGAGTCCAGGAGCCAGACGCCACTATCGATGACGACTGCTACTACTCGGGTGGTGCCTACTACTACGTTCAGACCGCTGACGACAACCAGGAGTAGTTTAGGAGGATCCCAGGAAGGAGGCTTGCGCCTCTTTCGATCTGTATCCCAGTTTGTGATAGCCTTCTTAAGGCAAACTTGTTTAACTTATGTCTGTACTCTAGTATTGTTGTTTCTGTTGACTCGTCTATGATCGAGCTCTTGTATTCGAGCCCTCGAGGCCCCTGGCTTGTAATATGATGCTTGTATGACTTATTTTATTTGTAGAGTTGTGTTCTGATATCTTCCCGTGAGTCCCTGATCTTGATCATACACGTTTGCGTGTATGATTAGTGTATGATTGAATCGGGGGCGTCACAAGTTGGTATCAGAGACGACTGCCTGTAGGAATCCCCCTTCCACACTCCTTGGCCGAAGTCGAGTCTAGACGTTGCAAAACTTTTTACTAACATGGATGTGTGTCTTACGGGCCCCATGTCTTGGGTGGTATTAGGATCTTTTACTCCTCGATCTTTACTCTGGGACTCTGAACTCTCTTCTATTCGGGTTAAACGAATTTACTAACTCTAACATTAGGATCACGTGACCACGTTCACCCCAAAGTTGGATAATTCCTAGTTATTTCTTAGAGTAGTATATTGAACAATCCACACTGTCATTTGACTCCTTTGAAACATCTTTGTTTTCAGATGGAACCCACGAGGCAGGTCATGCGCCACACAGCGGCCATTGGTGTCTCAGGATCACCTGCTGTGTTAGCTGAGATGATGACCTATCTGGGTTATCGCTGGCACCCTGAGTACACTGTCTACAAGGAGTACCAGGACTTTAACCAGGAGTAGTACCATGCCATCGTCCACCTCTACTCTCGGGAGTATGACTCCACTACCGTGCTGCACACTGCTCATGGTGTTGGAGTGAATATCGACATGGCAGTCCACGATGTTGCTTATGCTACCCTGACATGTCTTCGTGGAGAGTATCAGGAGTTGGACACCTCCCCTTTCAGGCACATTGCTATCGCATCCGATGTTGGTGCGGAGGGGTACTACACTGCTGCCTACTCCACTGTCACCCGAGAGCCCTTCTACCATCAGTACCTGGTCCTACATGCTGATGGGCTGGATAGAGATAACCGAGCTCTTCGCCATGAGTTGTACACCACCCGTCAGCACCTGTACCGTGCTCTGACGCTGTTGCACCCCTTGTCTGATCTGGTGATCTGTCGCATTCTGTGATCTACCCTGCCAGGACCGTGATGCCCCAGGGTGTCGGCTGGCCAGAGGTGGGAGGCTACTCTCCCACACTTGGTCCTCTTATGCCACCTGTGCGTCGGGTTCTGCACCAGAGTATCCATGGACCCCAGGCTACTGACGTGGAGGACTTCCCATCGCGTCACTACCAGCTGTTAGGCTACACCTACCTCCACAGTTCCTCCTGGGACTGATGTAGGCTTGCTTATTAGTATTAGATGCATTCGCCGTGAGCCTGCGTGCCACCTATGATGTCTTTAGCCTATGTACTAAACTCCATGTATCGAACTCTATGCATGATCCCTTTTGTAAGATATGCCAACTATTATGTAGTATCTATCGTCTTCCTTTCATTATGCATGTTTCATCATGAATGATTCTTGTCCTTGCAAATTTCTCAATGCTGAACTACCCCTGTTATATATTAGCAGGATGGTTAGACCAGGTGGTCGTGGTCATGGTGGCCATGCCCCACCACCACATGAGTACATGGCTGGTATGATCCAACAGTTCAAGCTGAACCGCCAGTTCATGGAAAATATGATGGCTCAGTTTCCTCGCCCCAATATGAACCAGCAGCCAGCCCAAGTGACTCTGCAGGATTTCATGCGCCTCAAACCAACTGTGTACCGCAGCTCAACTCATCCTCTGGATGCTGATAACTGGCTCCGTGACATCACCTATGAGATGGAGTCTGCTAATGTAGCCCCTGCCAGCTATGTCACCTTTGCTTCCTTCTTCTTGTAGGGACCCGCTGCTCAATGGTGGGACAGCCACAGGTGTACTCTGTCGGTTGGAACAATCATCACCTGGCCAGACTTCCATGCTGCTTTTCGTGCCCACTTCATTCCTGAGGGAGTCATGGACCGGAAGAAGTGTGAGTTCCACAGCCTCACCCAAGGCAACAAAACTGTCGAAGCTTATCAGTGGGACTTTCTGGATTTATCCCGCTATGCTGAAGAAGACATTGCAACTGATGCATGTAGACAGGAGAAGTTTCGTGATGGCCTTCAAGCTGACGTCAAGCTCGCACTTCCAGTGCATGACTTTGCTGATTTCGCCACCTTGGTGAACAAGGCCATCAATGTCGAAACTGGTCTGTAGGAACACTAGAGCTCTCACAGGTGCAACCATGACACGGGCTCATCTTCGGGCCCGTCCTCGCAGAAGCGTAGGATATGGATTCGCAATAGCATGTACCAGCCAACTGCCTGCTCCAAGGCAGTCCTATGCTGCACCGCGTCTGCCTCCCCCACCAACTAGGCAGCCAAGACTTCCAGCTCCACCACCACGAGCTCCTGTTCCCACTCCCAATAATGGTTTGTGCTACAAGTGTGGTCAATCAGGTCACCTCGCCAGGAACTGCTTTCGGAACCAGAATCAACTGGCCCTTCCCGCAGCTAGCCGTGGAAACAACCATCTCCGCAACACCAATGCGAGGTCTTATGGTCGTGTTCATGCCAACCACGTTGATCTCAATGAAGCTCAAGACCAGCCTGCTACAGTGATGCGTACACTCCTCATAAATTCAGTACCTGCATCTGTTTTATTCGATTCGGGAGCATCACATTCATTCATGTCAGAAGATTTTGCATACAAGCACGACGTTAGATGTGAGGAGATGAACACTTCGGTAGTGGTAAAAAAACCCGTGGGACAATGTCAAACCTCCATGGTTGGCATCGACGTCCCCGTGGAAATCGAAGGGCTAATTCTATGCCTCTCCCATTATCCTGAAGTCATCTAACATCGACCTCATTCTGGGGATGGATTGGTTGAAAGCGCATGCTGCTTCTATAGTTTGCGCCACTAACACCGTCCATCTGCTACACCCTTCTGATGAGATAGTTACTTACCATGCTCATCTGGTTCAAAATGCCGAGGCACGGCTTTATGCCTTGAATGCATTGAACGCTGCACCACTCGAGGGCATTGAAAACATTCCCGTCGTTCGTGAATTCCAAGAGTCTTTCCTCAAGAACTTCCAGGGATTCCCCCTGCTAGAGCTATCGAATTCATCATCGACTTGAAACCAGGCACCACCCCTATAGCCAGACGACCCTACAAGATGCCGCGATATGAACTCATTGAGCTTAATGAGGAAATCGAAAAATCTCTTCGCAAAGGTTTCATTCGCCCTAGTTGCTCTCCTTGGGGAGCACCTTATCTCTTTGTTAAGAAGAAGGATGGGACAAACCGATTGGTCCAAGATTATCGAGCTATTAACCAAGCCATTATTTAGAACAAATATCCCCTCCCTTGGATCAATGATCTTTATGATCAACTGGCTGGTTCATCAGTGTTCTCCAAACTCGACTTGAGGTTGGGTTACCACCAGATCCGTGTTCGTGTAGAGGATATCCCAAAGACCGCCTTCATGACTTGATATGGATCATACGAGTACACCGTCATGTCATTCGGCTTAACGAATGCTCCCGCCACCTTCTCTCGTCTGATGAACTATATATTCATGGATTACCTCGACAAGTTCGTCGTGGTTTATCTGGATGATATCCTTGTATTTTACAAGAACAAAGAAGAACATGCTAAACATCTTCGTCTTGTGCTGGAAAAGCTTCGGGAGCATCAACTCTATGCTAAGTATTCCAAGTGTGAATTCTGGCTTCCCGAAGTAACCTATCTCGGGCATGTCATCTCCAAGGATGGTGTTGCCGTCAACCCTGAACGAGTCTAGGATATTCTCGATTGGACTCCTCCAAAGAATTTCAAGCAAGTCAGAAGTTTTCTCGGTCTCGCCAGCTATTGTCGTTGATTCGTCGAGAACTTCTCCAAGATCGCCAGGCCTCTGACTAACTTGTTGCATAAGGGCGTCAAGTTCCAATGGACCGAGAGGTGTCAGGAAAGTTTCCACACGCTCAAAGACAAGTTGACTTCTGCCCCAGTGCTTGCTCCACCTGATACTACGAAGGACTTCGTGATTTACTGTGACGCTTCCCGTCAAGGATTAGGCTGTGTCCTAATGCAAGAGCGCAGAGTGATTGCTTATGCCTCTCGTCAAATGCGCCCTCACGAAGAAAACTACCCAGTTCACTACCTCGAGCTTGCTGCTGTCATTCATGCTCTAAAGAAGTGGCGACATTACCTTCTCAGTAACCGTTGCGAGATCTTCACCGACGACCAAAGTCTAAAGTATTTGTTTACTCAACCAGACCTGAACCTCTGTTAGTAGAGATGGATGGAGGCTGTTGCAGACTTTGACGTGGGTATTCCTATACCCCAGGCAAGGCTAATGTAATGGTTGATGCCTTGAGCCGCAAGTCTTACTGCAACCACCTCTAGGTTCACAATGTTCAGCCCTCGCTTGTCGAAGAA
Organism: Triticum urartu; assembly: GCF_003073215.2. NCBI lineage: Eukaryota > Viridiplantae > Streptophyta > Magnoliopsida > Poales > Poaceae > Triticum > Triticum urartu. Next base: position 434,281,503 of record NC_053028.1, on the reverse strand, counting down.
TTTACAAAGTTGAACCTTCATATTGTCCCCCCTGGTGCACTCGCTACCCCTCCCCCAGAGTTCCAAAAGATGAATCTTCGTGTTGTTACTAGGGGTTCTCTAAATACCCTGGCTGTCGTACCAGATCTCGTAGACGGTATAAAGACTATTCAAGGTTATGACTCTGAAGTCCAGAAGATTAAACGCCATCTCGCAGAAGGAAAGCCCTCATTCTTCACTATCGCCAATGATGGCGCCTTGTACTTCAAAGGCCGCCTAGTGGTACCATGTTCGAGGAAAAACCTGGATTAGACTAAAAAGGTTATGAAAGAAGCTCATGATACGCCTTTGTCCATCCATCCTGGTAGTACAAAGATGTACCAAGATATTTGTCAGAGATTGTGGTGGTCTAATATGAAGCAGGACATTGCTCGTTATGTTGCGGAGTGTGAAGTTTGTCATCGTATCTGTTGGGGAACGTAGTAATTTCAAAAAAAATCCTACGCACACGCAAGATCATGGTGATGCATAGCAACGAGAGGGGAGAGTGTTGTCTACGTACCCTTGTAGACCAAAAGTGGAAGCGTTAGCACAACGCGGTTGATGTAGTCGTACGTCTTCACGGCCCGACCGATCAAGCACCGAAACTACGGCACCTCCGAGTTCTAGCACACGTTCAGCTCGATGACGATCCCCGTACTCCGATCCAGCAGAATGTCGGGGAAGAGTTCCGTCAGCACGACGGTGTGGTGACGATCTTGATGTTCTACTGTCGCAGGGCTTCGCCTAAGCACCACTACAATATTATCGAGGACTATGGTGGAGGGGGGCACCGCACACGGCTAAGAGATCAATGATCAATTGTAGTGTCCATGGGGTGCCCCCTACCCCCGTATATAAAGGAACAAGGGGGGAGGCGGCCGGCCTAGGAGGAGGGCGCACCAAGGGGGGAGTCCTACTCCCACCGGGAGTAGGACTCCTCCTTCCCTTGTTGGAGTAGGAGAGAAGGAAAGAGGGGGAGAGGAACAAGGAAAAGTGGGCTGCACCCCTTGTCCAATTCGGAGCAGAGGGGGGAAGCGCGCCTCCTTCCTTTTGGCCTCTCTCCTCTATTCCCGTATGGCCCAATAAGGCCCATATACTCCCCGGCGAATTCCCGTAACTCTCCGGTACTCCGAAAAATACCCGAATCACTCGGAACCTTTCCGATGTCCGAATATAGTCGTCCAATATATCGATCTTTATGTCTCGACCATTTCGAGACTCCTCGTCATGTCCCCGATCTCATCCGAGACTCCGAACTCCTTCGGTACATCAAAACTCATAAACTCGTAATATAACTGTCATCGAAACCTTAAGCGTGCGGACCCTACGGGTTCGAGAACTATGTAGACATGACCGAGACACGTCTCCGGTCAATAACCAATAGCGGAACCTCGATGCTCATATTGGCTCCCACATATTCTACGAAGATCTTTATCGGTCAGACCGCATAAGAACATACGTTGTTCCCTTTGTCATCGGTATGTTACTTGCCTGAGATTCGATGTCGGTATCTCAATACCTAGTTCAATCTAGTTACCGGCAAGTCTCTTTTACTCGTTCTGTAATACATCATCCCGCAACTAACTTTTTAGTTGCAAGGCTTGCAAGGCTTAAGTGATGTGCATTACCGAGAGGGCCCAGAGATACCTCTCCAACAATCGAAGTGACAAATCCTAATCTCGAAATACGCCAACCCAACAAGTACCTTCGGAGACACCTGTCGAGCACCTTTATAATCACCCAGTTACGTTGTGACGTTTGGTAGCACACAAAGTGTTCCTCCGATAAACGGGAGTTGCATAATCTCATAGTCATAGGAACATGTATAAGTTATGAAGAAAGCAATAGCAACAAACTAAACGATCAAGTGCTAAGCTAATGGAATGGGTCAAGGCAATCACATCATTCTCCTAATGATGTGATCCCGTTAATCAAATGACAACTCATGTCTATGGCTAGGAAACATAACCATCTTCGATCAATGAGCTAGTCAAGTAGAGGCATACTAGTGACACTATGTTTGTCTATGTATTCACACATGTATTATGTTTCCGGTTAATACAATTCTAGCATGAATAATAAACATTTATCATGAAATAAGGAAATAAATAATAACTTTACTATTGCCTCTAGGGCATATTTCCTTCAGTTTCCCACTTGCACTAGAGTCAATAATCTAGTTCACATCGCCATGTGATTTAACATCAATAGTTCACATCGTCATGTGACCAACACCCAAAGGGTTTACTAGATTCAATAATCTAGCTAGTTCACATCGCTATGTGATTAACGCCCAAAGAGTACTAGGGTGTGATCATGTTTTGCTTGTGAGAGAAGTTTAGTCAACAGGTGTGCCACATTCAGATCCGTAAGTATTTTGCAAATTTCTATGTCAACAATGCTCTGCACTAAGCTACTCTAGCTAATTGCTCCCACTTTCAATATGTATCCAGATTGAGACTTTGAGTCATCTGGATCAATGTCAAAACTTGCGTCGACGTAACCCTTTACGACGAACCTTTTGTCACCTCCATAATCGAGAAACATATCCTTATTCCACTAAGGATAATTTTGACCAATGTCGAGTGATCTACTCCTAGATCACTATTGTACTCCCTTGCCAAACTCAGGGCAGGGTATACAATAGGTCTGGTACACAACATGGCATACTTTATAGAACCTATGGCTGAGGCATGGGGAATGACTTTCATTCTCTGTCTATCTTCTGCCGTGGTCGGATTTTGAGTCTTACTCAACTTCACACCTTGTAACACAGGCAAGAACTCCTTCTTTGACTGTTCCATTTTGAACTACTTCAAAATCTTGTCAAGGTATGTACTCATTGAAAAACTTATCAAGCGTCTTGATCCATCTCTATAGATCTTGATGCTCAATATGTAAGCAGCTTCACCGAGGTCTTTCTTTGAAAAACTCCTTTCAAACATTCCTTTATGCTTTGCAGAATAATTCTACATTATCTCCGATCAACAATATGTCATTCACATATACTTTGAAAAACTCCTTTCAAACATTCCTTTATGCTTTGAAATGTTGTAGTGCTCCCACTCACTTTCTTGTAAATACAGGCTTCACCGCAAGTCTGTATAAAACTATATGCTTTGATCAACTTATCAAAGCGTATATTCCAACTCCGAGATGCTTGCACCAGTCCATAGATGGATCGCCGGAGCTTGCATATTTTGTTAGCACCTTTAGGATTGACAAAACCTTCTGGTTGCATCATATACAACTCTTCTTTAATAAATCCACTAAGGAATGCAGTTTTGTTTACCCATTTGCCAGATTTCATAAAATGTGGCAATTGCTAACATGATTCGGACAGACTTAAGCATAGATACGAGTGAGAAACTCTCATCGTAATCAACACCTTGAACTTGTCGAAAACCTTTTGCGACAATTCTAGCTTTGTAGATAGTAACACTACTATCACCGTCCGTCTTCCTCTTGCTAATCATCGGGCAAGTCAACCAAAGTCCACACTTTGTTCTCATACATGGATCCCATCTCAGATTTTATGGCCTCAAGCCATTTCGCGGAATCTGGGCTCATCATCGCTCGTCATGGTCAAGTAACATGACCTCCAGAACATGATTACCGTACCACTCTAGTGCGGATCTCACTCTGGTTTACCTACAAGGTTCGGTAGTAACTTGATCTGAAGTTTACATGATTATCATCATTAGCTTCCTCACTAATTGGTGTAGTAGTCACAGGAACAGATTTCTGTGATGAACTACTTTCCAATAAGGGAGAAGGTACAGTTACCTCATCAAGTTCTACTTTCCTCCCACTCACTTCTTTTGAGAGAAACTCCTTCTCTAGAAAGGATCCATTCTCAGCAATGAATAACTTGCCTTTGGATCTGTGATAGAAGGTGTACCCAACATTTTCTATTGGGTATCCTATGAAGATGCACTACTCTGATTTGGGTTTGAGCTTATCAGGTTGAAACCTTTTCACATAAGCATTGCAACCTCAAACTTTAAGAAACGATAGCTTAGGTTTCTTGCCAAACCATAGTTCATACGGTGTCGTCTCAATGGATTTAGATGGTGCCCTATTTAATGTGAATGTAGCTGTCTCTAATGCATAACCCCAAAACGATAGTGGTAAATCGGTAAGAGACATCATAGATCGCACCATATCTAATAAAGTACGGTTACGATGTTCGAACACACCATTACACTGTAATGGTGTTCCAGGTGGCGTGAGTAGTGAAACTATTTCACATTGTTTTAACTGAAGGCCAAACTCGTAACTCAAATATTTTACTTCTGCGATCATATCGTAGATACTTTTATTTTTGTTATGATGATTCTCCACTTCACTCTGAAATTCTTTGAACTTTTCAAATGTTTCAGATTTGTGTTTCATCAAGTAGATATACTCATATCTGCTCAAATCATCTGTGAAGATCAGAAAATAATGATACCTGCCGCGAGCCTCAATATTCATCGGACCACATACATCAGTATGTATGATTTCCAACAAATCCATTGCTCACTCCATTGTTCCGGAGGACGGAGTCTTAGTCATATTGCCCATGAGGCATGGTTCGCAAGCATCAACTGATTCATAATCAAGTGATTCCAAAAGCCCATCAGCATGGATTTTCTTCATGCGCTTTAAACCAATATAACCTAACCGGCAGTGCCACAAATAAGTTGCGCTATCATTATTAACTTTGCATATTTTGGCTTCAATATTATAAAAATGTGTATCACCATGATCGAGATCCAACAAACCATTTTCATTGGGTGTATGACCATAGAAGGTTTTATTCATGTAAACAGAACAACAATTATTCTCTAACTTACATGAATAACCGTATTGCAATAAACATGATCAAATCATATTCATGCTCAACGCAAACACCAAATAACACTTATTTAGGTTCAACACTAATCCCGAAAGTATAGGGAGTCTGCAATGATGATCATATCAATCTTGGAACCACTTCCAACACACATCGTCACTTCACCCTTAACTAGTCTCTGTTTATTCTGCAACTCCCGTTTTGAGTTACTAATCATAGCAACGGAACTAGTATCAAATACTTAGGGGTTGCTATAAACACTAGTAAAGTATACATCAATAACATGTATATCAAATATACCTTTGTTCACTTTGCCATCCTTCTTATCCGCCAAATATTTGGGGCAGTTCCGTTTCCAGTGACCAGTTCCTTTGTAGTATAAGCACTCAGTCTCAGGCTTAGGTCTAGACTTGGGCTTCTTCACTTGAGCAGCAACTCGCTTGTCGTTCTTCTTGAAGTTCCCCTTCTTCCCTTTTCCCTTTTCTTGAAACTAGTGGTCTTGTTAACTATCAACACTTGATGGTTTTCTTGATTTCTACCTTCGTCGATTTCAGCATCACGAAGAGCTTGGGAATCGTTTCCGTTATCCCTTGCATATTATAGTTCATCACGAAGTTCAACTAACTTGGTGATGGTGACTAGAGAATTCTGTCAATCACTATCTTATCTGGAAGATTAACTCCCACTTGATTCAAGCGATTGTAGTACCCAGACAATCTAAGCACATGCTCACTGCTTGAGCTATTCTCCTCCATCTTTTAGCTATAGAACTTGTTGGAGATTTCATATCTCTCAACTCGGGTATTTGCTTGAAATATTAACTTCAACTCCTGGAACATCTCATATGGTCCATGACGTTCAAAACGTCTTTGAAGTCCCGATTCTAAGACATTAAGCATGGTGCACTAAAATATCAAGTAGTCATCATACTGAGCTAGCTAAACGTTCATAACGTCTGCATCTGCTCCTGCAATAGGTCTGTCACCTAGTGATGCATCAAGGACATAATTCTTCTGTGCATCAATGAGGATAAATCTCAGATCACGGATCCAATCCGCATCATTGCTACTAACATCTTTCGACTTAGTTTTTCTCTAGGAACATATCAAAATAAACATAGGGAAGCAAAAACGCGAGCTATTGATCTACAACATAGATATGCTAATACTACCAGGACTAAGTTCATGATAAATTTAAGTTCAATTAATCATATTACTTAAGAACTCCCACTTAGAAAGACATCCCTCTAATCTTCTAAGTGATCACGTGATCCAAATCAACTAAACCATAACCGATCATCACGTGAAATGGAGTAGCTTTCAATGGTGAACATCAATATGTTGATCATATCTACTATATGATTCACGCTCGACCTTTCGGTCTCGGTGTTCCGAGGCCATATCTGCACATGCTAGGCTCGTCAAGTTTAACCTGAGTATTCTGCGTGTGCAAAACTGGCTTGCACCCGTTGTAGATGGACGTAGAGCTTATCACACCCGATCATCACGTGGTGTCTGGGCACGACGAACTTTGGCAATGGTGCATACTCAGGGAGAACACTTTTATCTTGAAATTTAGTGAGAGATCATCTTATAATGCTACCATCAATCAAAGCAAGATAAGATGCATAAAAGATAAACATCACATGCAATCAATATAAGTGATATGATATGGCCATCATCATCTTGTGCTTATGATCTCCATCTCCGAAGCACCGTCATGATCACCATCGTCACCGGTACGACACCTTGATCACCATCGTAGCATCGTTGTCGTCTCACCAATCTTATGCTTCTACGACTATCGCTACCGCTTAGTGATAAAGTAAAGCATTACAGCGCAATTGCATTGCATACAATAAAGCGCCAACCATATGGCTCCTGCTAGTTGCCGATAACTCGGTTACAAAACATGATCATCTCATACAATAAAATTTAGCATCATGTCTTGACCATATCACATCACAACATGCCCTGCAAAAACAAGTTAGACGTCCCTACTTTGTTGTTGCAAGTTTTACGTGGCTGCTACGGGCTTTAGCAAGAACCGTTCTTACCTACGCATCAAAACCACAACGATAGTTTGTCAAGTTGGTGATGTTTTAACCTTCGCAAGGACCGGGCGTAGCCACACTTGGTTCAACTAAAGTTGGAGAAACTGACACCCGCCAGCCACCTGTGTCCAAAGCACGTCGGTAGAACCAGTCTCGCGTAAGCGTACACGTAATGTCGGTCTGGGCCGCTTCATCCAACAATACCGCCGAACCAAAGTATGACATGCTGGTAAGCAATATGACTTATACCGCCCACAACTCACTTGTGTTCTACTCGTGCACAACATCAACGCATAAAACCTAGGCTCTGATACCACTGTTGGGGAACGTAGTAATTTCAAAAAAATTCCTACGCACACGCAAGATCATGGTGATGCATAGCAACGAGAGGGGAGAGTGTTGTCTATGTACCCTCATAGACCGAAAGCGGAAGCGTTAGCACAACGCGGTTGATGTAGTCGTACGTCTTCACGGCCCGACCAATCAAGCACCGAAACTACGGCACCTCCGAGTTCTAGCACACGTTCAGCTCGATGACGATCCCCGGACTCCGATCCAGCAAAATGTTGGGGAAGAGTTCCGTCAGCACGACGGCGTGGTGACGATCTTGATGTTCTACTGTCGTAGGGCTTCGCCTAAGCACCACTACAATATTATCGAGGACTATGGTGGAGGGGGGCACCGCACACGGCTAAGAGATCAATGATCAATTGCTGTGTCCATGGGGTGCCCCCCTGCCCCCGTATATAAAGGAACAAGGGGGGAGGCGGCCGGCCTAGGAGGAGGGCGCACCAAGGGGGGAGTCCTACTCCCACCAGGAGTAGGACTCCTCCTTCCCTTGTTGGAGTAGGAGAGAAGGAAAGAGGGGGAGAGGAACAAGGAAAAGTGGACTGCACCCCTTGTCCAATTAGGACCAAAGGGGGGGGCACGCGCCTCCTTCCTTTTGGCCTCTATCCTCTATTCCCGTATGGCCCAATAAGGCCCATATACTCCCCGGCGAATTCTCGTAACTCTCCGGTACTCCGAAAAATACCCGAATCACTCGGAACCTTTCCGATGTCCGAATATAGTCGTCCAATATATCGATCTTTACGTCTCGACCATTTCGAGACTCCTCGTCATGTCCCCGATCTCATCCGGGACTCCGAACTCCTTCGGTACATCAAAACTCATAAACTCATAATATAACTGTCATCGAAACCTTAAGCGTGCGGACCCTACGGGTTCGAGAACTATGTAGACATGACTGAGACACGTCTTCGGTCAATAACCAATAGCAGAACCTGGATGCTCATATTGGCTCCCACATATTCTACGAAGATCTTTATCGGTCAGACCGCATAAGAACATACGTTGTTCCCTTTGTCATCGGTATGTTACTTGCCTGAGATTCGATGTTGGTATCTCAATACCTAGTTCAATCTCGTTACCGGCAAGTCTCTTTTACTCGTTCCGTAATACATCATCCCGCAACTAACTTTTTAGTTGCAAGGCTTGCAAGGCTTAAGTGATGTGCATTACCGAGAGGGCCCAGAGATACCTCTCCGACAATCGAAGTGACAAATCCTAATCTCAAAATACGCCAACCCAACAAGTACCTTCGGAGACACCTGTAGAGCACCTTTATAATCTCCCAGTTACATTGTGACATTTGGTAGCACACAAAGTGTTCCTCCGGTAAACGGGAGTTGCATAATCTCATAGTCATAGGAACATGTATAAGTTATGAAGAAAGCAATAGCAACAAACTAAACGATCAAGTGCTAAGCTAATGGAATGGGTCAAGCCAATCACATTATTCTCCTAATGATGTGATCCCGTTAATCAAATGACAACTCATGTCTATGGCTAGGAAACATAACCATCTTCGATCAACGAGCTAGTCAAGTAGAGGCATACTAGTGACACTCTGTTTGTCTATGTATTCACACATGTATTATGTTTCTGGTTAATACAATTCTACCATGAATAATAAACATTTATCATGAAATAAGAAAATAAATAATAACTTTATTATTGCCTCTAGGGCATATTTCCTTTAGTATCAAAGCTGAACATCAAAGGCCTGCTGGAACTCTGCAGCCTATCCCTATTCCTGAATGGAAATGGGACCATGTTGAAATGGACTTCGTCACTGGATTTCCCAAATCACAGAAAGGTAATGATGCTATTATTGTCGTCATTGACCGGCTTTCTAAAGTTGCACATTTTCTGGCGGTCAAAGAAACAATCACTGCTAGTTAGCTTGCAACTCTCTACATGTCCAGAATTGTTTCACTTCATGGTATTCCATTGGTTATCAGTTCAGACTGTGGTAGCTTATTCACTTCAAGATTCTAGGCAAGTTTCCAAGAAGCTATGGGAACTCATTTGTCGTTCAATACGGCGTTTCATCCTTAATCGCAAGGACAAGTTGAACGTGTCAACCAAATCCTCGAAGACATGCTTCGAGCATGTGTAATTTCCTTCGGCAAGAAATGGGAGGAATCTCTTCCATATGCCGAGTTCTCTTATAATAATAGCTATGAAGCTAGTGTGAAGATGGCCCCTTCGAATTGTTATATGGACGAAAGTGTCGAACCCCTCTGAACTGGTCAGAAACTGGGGAACGTCCACTCTTCGGTCCAGATATTATCCAACATGCCGAAGAACAAGTCCTCATTATTTGTGAGAATCTCAAGACTGCTCAGTCATGTCAGAAGAGTCAGTATGACCGTCATCACAAAGACATGGTCTATCAACCTGGCGAAAAGGCTTATCTTCGAGTTACAACAATGAAGGGTGCTCACCGCTTCGGGATCAAGGGCAAGCTAGCTCCTCGCTATATTGGCCCATTCACTATTCTTGAAAGGCATGGAAAAGTGGCACATCAACTGGAGCTTCCGCCGAACCTTTCTCAGGTTCACGATGTGTTCCACGTGTCACAGCTCGCTGTTGCTTCAAGGACCCAATCCAAGCAGTGGATCATGAAGTGCTCGAATTGCAACAGGACCTCTCCTATAAAGAGCATCTGGTCCGCATTCTCGACCAAGCTGAATGCCGCACACGTCAGAAAGCGATCAAGTTCCTCAAGGTCTAGTGGTCGCATCACTCTGAAGATGAAGCCACTTGGGAACGCGAGGACTGCCTGCGTGATGAATACCCCGCATAGTTTCCTTCTACCTGTCGGATGTGGGGTTCCGGCAAACCCTTAAGGTTCGAACACTGGGGTGCGCGCGAAGTCTTTCCTTCCCACCAATCTACGCCCTAGCTCGCTAAGATCTCGCGGACGAACTCGACGAACTCGCAACACAGAAAGACACAAGGTTTATACTAGTTCGGGCCACCCTTTGTATTGTAATACCCTACTCCAGTGTGGTGGTGGTGGATTGCCTCTAGGGCTGATGATGAACAGTACAAGGGAAGAATAGCGTCCTAAGGTTGAGGTGTTCTTGTGAGTAGGCTCTCGATCGGGTCGGATCAAGCTAAGGTGAGATGAGATGAGATGCGATCCGCTCTCTCCGCTATAGTGGCTAGCTCTACTTATATAGGCCCTAGTCCTCTTCCCAAATATCGAGCGGGAAGGGAGCCAACAACGGCGGGCAAATTCGAAGGGGGACAGCTAGTACAAGCTATCCTGACAAAAGTGGTCTTCGCCTGCTAAAGGCTCTGGTGGTGACGCCGTCTTGGGCTCCACGATGACCTCCGTCTTGCCGTCCTCCTGGTCTTGGTCTTGTTGCACCAATATAGCAACCTTTGCCTGATGCCTCGGTACTCTTTGCCTTCTCTGGCCTCCTTAGCACCAAAGAGGAAACAAGGACGATGTGCGCGCTGGCGCCCGCCTGGCGCCCTCCTGGTGTTGTGTGTCATGGCTCACGTCACGAGGGCCTCGTGAGGTTTGCCCCGCCTTGATATCTCTGCTCCTCGTGAGGTTGCCTGGCTAGGCCACTCCAGTGGAGGCCTTGCATCGTCCGCCTCACGAGGCTTGGACCCTCGCGAGGGTCTTGGATGCCTTGTTGATGAAGATGGGTCGTACGGCCTGCTGGCTTAGCCACGCCGTGGGCCGTAGGTAGGCAAGTCTAGGGACCCCCGTTCCCAGAATGCCGACAGTAGCCCCCGGGCCCAAGGTGCACTCGGGCTTGGCTTTGCGGCGAAGCCAAGGGTCAAGTTTGGAGAACCGTGGGCCCCCAAAAGCCTGCGGCCTCGGTTGATGCGTGGCGGTTGATTGGACGTGGGCGTCTCCGCTTTCCTATGCTGCCTTGGCAACTGCACGACTTGACAAGTTCCTGCGACATGCAAGCGAAACCATCATTACCTACGATCGTGGGACACGCTGGTTGGCCTTCTCTTGCTATAAATGGGGGGGTGGAGCCCCCGTCGCCCATCTCTTCCTCGCTTGCTTGCTTCTTCCTCCTCGCTCCACTGCTGACAACAATGGCGCCCATCAGAAAGTTTTCTACTAAAGAGAAAGGAAAGGCTCCCCGTGATGATCCGGGGCCTCTTCCGCCGAAGAAAAGGTCGATCCATCGCCGTGATGAAGCGGCGATGCAGGTGGTGTTGACGGCTTGGTGCGAGCGGCCTCCTCCGGGGTACCCGCTGCCCTTGTACGCCCGAGCCGAGGGCTCGGGAGGACGAAGTGACGAGCAGCGCCACCCACGCCGCATCCGGGGTCGCCGCGCCATGGCGACGCGCGCCGTTGCCCCTGGGGTTCACGCCGCGGACTCCTTGCGCGAGTTGGTGCTGTGGGCGCCGATGCCTACAAGCTCCTGGATCCGCTTCCCGCGGTTCTTCTCCGACGTGATGCTGCCGAGGGGGCCTCTCGAGCTCTGGCTGCAGCACGCCGACTGCAGTGCTCCGGCGACCGGAGCGGAGATCGAAGCGGTCCCCACCGGCAAGATCTTCATGACTCACGGCTGGGGCGAGATCGCGCGGGTCTGCCGTGCGAGGGGCTCCCTCGCGATCCACTTCGAGTACAACAGCGTCTCCACGCTATTCTTCAAGGTCTTCGATGCCGAGGACCGCTGCCTGGAGTTTTGCTCCGGAGAGGAGCGTGAGGCTGACGCGCCTCCCGCTCGCGGCCACTCCAGCAGCAGCAGCCCTTGGGAGTCCAACAGCACTCCTGAGCTCTACGAGACTCCGGAGACGAGCGCCGATAGCTACGTGCCCCGAGCTCTTGCCGCGCTCTGAGCAGAGCTACGGCATCCGGCTGTTGCCGCTGCTGATCTGGACGGGGTTGGCGCCGGCCTCCCGTGGCCCACTGTTGATGATGGTGTCCACCACGGAAGGATGTAGATAGGATTCCCCTTAGTATCAGCTTTTTTTCCTGCGAAGAATCATGAATTACCCCATGGGGGCATGTAAGGGTCCGTAATGTCTTTTGTGCTTATCTTCCCTGTTATGAGAATTTGGTGAATGCATGTCCCGTTAAGGCTCGGTCCCCCTTTCTTTCGTCACGATAGCTTGTTGCTCTACGTTGACAGGTCCCGGTCCCCAGGCAGGCTACAGCCGTCACTGGTATGCCAGGTCGCGTGCCATGGTCAAGGCCAGGAGGTGTGCGGCCCGAGGTCCAGTAAGAGCCCCTGAGGCGCGATGCTCAGGAGGTCCCCCTTAGCGCTCAAGAAGCCATGGTAAGGCGAGAAAGGGAGTTGATGTGGCCGCAACGGGGTTGCGGCAAGGCATGAGTGACCATTAGGCCCAAACATTTAGCCGATCCGAGTTCGGGACTTATCTTGTTGATCTCGTGGCGACTCCTGACATTGCGCTAGGGCTGCGCGCCCATTCGTGCGGCATAGCTAGGCCGGCCCATACGAGTTTACCTACCCTCATGCTCTCCTTAGTGCTCTACGTCCTCAGGTCCTAGCCCTCGAGCGAGCTCAGCCACCGCTGGTATGCCAGGTCACGATATCGTGGTCAAGGCCAGGGGGTGAGGGCTAGAGAGCCAGTAAGAGCTCCTGAGTCGCGATGCTCAGGAGCCCCCCTTTTAACACACAAGAGAATTGCATGAGAGAAAAGGAGACTCGCGGTGCCACCTGCTATTCTTCCCACGGGATCCCTGTGAGCAGGCACAGGAAGAAAAACGGTTTGCCGTTACAGCTGTTAGCCTGCCGCTGGTTGCTCTGGATGAGGTGAAGGCGCTGAGGGCCTGGTGAGGTGACGTGCGCGGGGCGTGCCGCGAGCCAGAGCTCGACCGCTTAGATTTGTCGGCGTGGCAGGGACGGACCCATGCACCTGCGCCGTGCCTATGTGGAGGCCCCGGGGGAGGCGATGATCGAGCAGGTGATAGCAGTTGGCAGGTTAAGCATGGAGAGCAGATCAACTTGGATAAATGCAGGAAGATGCGTGCCACCGGGTCCGGCCCGAGCGGCTTGGGGATGATGCAGCCCAAGGGGCGCCCCCAACAAGGTAAGCTGAAGACATAGGCGAAAGGGATACATGTCGCAGGGACGGACCCACGCGGCCTGGGAATAATGCAGCCCGAGGGGCGCTCCCAGCTAAACGAGATGGGAAGATGTCACCTGGTTCTGTAGATGAAGTAGAGTTAGTGCAGCTAAAGGCGTGCGTTGAAGAAACGACTCCTCATGAGCCGCCAGAACCCTGAGCCTCGGGAGGCTCTGGGGGCTCGGGAGGTTCCCTGAAGACTGTCTCCATCTCCTCTAGAACGGCGTGGTACCTGGCTTCCTGAGCCGCCAGGACACGTCGCATGTTGCGCTGATAGGCCGACGCCACGCTCGGCAAGCCAAAAGGAATTCAAACGTAGCTGTGCAGCGGGCCCTCGCAGCAGCCCACACACAAAGGCCAGAAACGCTCCTGAGATGCGGCCCTGTTGAGCCCTGGGACGTCGATGTAGACACGCAACCCAGCATCCTCGCCAGGATGCGGAGCTGCGCCTCATGGGCGGCTATCATCGTGCATGGCTCTTGCTTCTTGTAGTTCCTGGGTGGTCCTGGTGATGAACTCCTGGGTGGTGGGCACTCCTTGCCATGTGCTCTCCTAAGGGTCATGTGCCAGGAAGCACGCCTCCAAGTGGTGCCCAAGCGCCTCCCTTGTGAGGTTGGCAAGGTCTGAGGCCCTCCAGAAGAGAGCCCCCGAGCCCTGCCTGAGGTGGGCGCCGGGCACGCCTTCCTATGCGATGGAGGGAGGCGCCCGTGGAGCAGGCGCTGGTCCTGACAAGGCTCCTGCCGCGACGCCATCCTCTTGAGGTCCTGCACGGCGCGACTTCTTCTTCTTGGGGATGGCCTCCAGAGGGCCTTCATTTCTGCTGTCAGGGTCGTCGATTGCTGTGGCTTGAAAGGCGCGCTCGAGGGAGCACACCACATCCCTCTCTTCACACGGGACCATGATGATTCCTCCGCTTCCTGGCATCTTGAGAACATTGTAGCCATGATGAGTGACTGCCATGAACTTGGCTAGGGATGGATACCCGAGGATGGCATTGTACGGCAGGAGGATGTGCGCGACGTCGAAGTCGATGAGCTCGGTGCGGTAGTTCTTGCGCTCCTCGAAGGTGACGGGCAGGCGGACCTGCCCTATAGGTGTGGTGGAGCCGTCAGTCACTCCTGAGAAAGGCTTGGCGGGCTGGAGCTGTTCATAAGGCACTTGGAGGTTGTCGAACATGTCGACGGACAGGACGTTGAGCCCTGCGCTGCTACCTCTTGAGCACGGCGTTGGATTTCCTTGAAGAGGAAAGGATGATGCAGCAAAGTAGCGTAAATATTTCCCTTAGTTTTTGAGAACCAAGGTATCAATCCAGTAGGAGGCTGCATGCCAGTCCCTTGTACCTGCACAAAACAAATAACTCCTCGCAACCAACGCGATAAGGGGTTGTCAATCCCTTCACGGTCACTTACGAGAGTGAGATCTGATAGATATGATAAGATAATATTTTTGGTATTTTTATGATAAAGATGCAAAGTAAAATAAAAGCAAAGGAAATAACTAAGTATTGGAAGATTAATATGATGAAGATAGACTCGGGGGCCATAGGTTTCACTAGTGGCTTCTCTCAAGAGCATAAGTATTTTACGGTGGGTGAACGAATTACTGTTGAGCAATTGACAGAATTGAGCATAGTTATGAGAATATCTAGGTATGATCATGTATATAGGCATCACGTCCGAGACAAGTAGACGGACTCCTGCCTGCATCTACTACTACTACTCCACTCATCGACTGCTATCCAGCATGCATCTAGAGTATTAAGTTCATGAAAACAGAGTAACGCCTTAAGCAAGATGACATGATGTAGAGGGATAAATTCATGCAATATGATAAAAAAATCATCTTGTTATCCTCGATGGCAACAATACAATACGTGCCTTGCTGCCCCTACTGTCACTGGGAAAGGACACCGCAAGATTGAACCCAAAGCTAAGCACTTCTCCCATTCCAAGAAAGATCAATCTAGTAGGACAAACCAAACTGATAATTTGAAGAGACTTGCAAAGATAACCAATCATACATAAAAGAATTCAGAGAAGATTCAAATATTGGTCATAGATAATCTTGATCATAAACCCACAATTCATCGGTCTCAACAAACACACCACAAAAAGAAGATTACATCGAATAGATCTCCACAAGAGAGGGGGAGAACATTGTATTGAGATCCAAAAGGAGAGAAGAAGCCATCTAGCTAATAACTATGGATCCGAAGGTCTGAGGTAAACTACTCACACTTCATCGAAGAGGCTATGGTGTTGATGTAGAAGCCCTCCGTGATGGATGCCCCCTCCGGCGGAGCTCTGGAACAAGCCCCAAGATGCGATCTCATGGATGCAGAAGGTTGCGGCGGTGGAATTAGGTTTTCGGCTCCATATCTGATCATTTGGGGGTACGTGATACGTCTCCAACATATCTACTTTTCCAAACACTTTTGCCCTTATTTTGGACTCTAACTTGCATGATTTGAATGGAACTAACCCGAACTGACGCTGTTTTTAGCAGAATTACCATGGTGTTATTTATGTGCAGAAACAAACGTTCTCGGAATGACCTGAAACTTCACGGAGCAACTTTTTGGAAAATATAAAAAATACCTGCAAAAGATGAAGGCCAGGGGGCTCACCACCTCTCCATGAGGGTGGGGTGCGCGCCTGCCCCCCTAGGGCGCGCCCCTACCTCGTGGGCCCCCTGGTGCCTCTCCAACTCCAACTCCAACTCTATATATTGTGTTTCGGGGAGAAAAAATCAGAGAGAAGAATCCATTGCGTTTTACGATACGGAGCCGCCGCCAAGCCCTAAAACCTCTCGGGAGGGCTGATCTGGAGTCTGTTCGGGGCTCCGAAGAGGGGAATCCGTCGCCATCTTCATCATCAACCATCCTCCATCACTAATTTCATGATGCTCACCACCGTGCGTGAGTAATTCCATCGTAGGCTTGCTGGACGGTGATGGGTTGGATGGGATCTATCATGTAATCGAGTTAGTTTTGTTAGGGTTTGATCCCTAGCGTCCACTATGTTCTGAGATTGATGTTGCTATGACTTTGCTATGCTTAATGCTTGTCACTAGGGCCCGAGTGACATGATTTTAGATCTGAACCTATTATGTTTTCATCAATATATGAGAGTTCTTGATCCTACCTTGCAAGTCTATAGTCACCTATTATGTGTTATGATCCATTAACCCCGAACTGACAATAATCGGGATACTTACCGGTGATGACCATAGTTTGAGGAGTTCATGTATTCACTATGTGTTAATGCTTTGTTCCGGTACTCTATTAAAAGGAGGCCTTAATATCCCTTAGTTTCCGTAAGGACCCCGCTGCCACGGGAGGGTAGGACAAAAGATGTCATGCAAGTTCTTTTCCATAAGCACGTATGACTATATTCGGAATACATGCCTACATTATATCAATGAATTGGAGCTAGTTCTGTGTCACCCTAGGTTATGACTGTTACATGATGAACCGCATCCGGCATAATTCTCCATCACCGATCCATTGCCTACGAGCTTTCCATATATTGTTCTTCGCTTATTTACTTTCCCATTGCTATTGCTATCATCACTACAAAATACCAAAAACATCACTTTTACTACTGTTACCTTTTGTTACCGTTACCACTACTATCATATTACTTTGCTCCTAAATACTTTGCTGCAGATATTAAGTTTCCAGGTGTGGTTGAATTGACAACTCAGCTGCTAATACTTGAGAGTATTCTTTGGCTCCCCTTGTGTCGAATCAATAAATTTGGGTTGGATACTTTACCCTCGAAAACTGTTGCGATCCCCTATACTTGTGGGTTATGAAGACTATTTTCTGGCGCCGTTGCCGGGGAGCATAGCTCTATTCTTTGAGTCACTTGGGATTTATATCTGCTTATCATTATGAAGAACTTGAAAGATCGAAGAACCAAGATTTATCCCTCAACTACGAGGGGAGGTAAGGAACTGCCATCTAGCTCTGCACTTGATTCACCTTCTGTTTTGAGTAAGCTTGTGACACCTACACCTGCTTCTGCTATTCGTTCTAATATGTCGCATGTTATTGATGATGCCACTTCTGCTATGCATGATACTTATGATGAAACTACTTCTATGCCGGATACTACTGTGCCACTTAGTGATTTTCTTGATGAACAAATTGCTAGGGCTAGAGAGATTGAAAATATTGAATTTGATAATACTGATGAAAGTGATGACGAAGAATCACTTGTTATTCCTGAGGGTTATGTTTTTGATCAAGAAGCTTCTTTAGCTATTTTAGCTTGCAAAGATAGAAACGAACTTAAGAGGTTATTAGCTAAATGGAATAAGCAATCTCTAAATGCTAGAATGAAACGTGACCCTGCTTTTGCTACTTCACCTATCTGTGTTACTGATAAGGATTATGAATTCTCTGTTGATCCTGATATAATTACTTTGGTTGAGTCTGGTCCTTTTCATGGCTATGAATCTGAAACTGGTGTGGCACATCTTACTAAATTAAATGATATAGCCACCCTGTTCACTAAAGATGAGAGAACTCGTTACTTTTATATCCTTAAAATATTCCCGTTCTCATTAAAGGGTGATGCTAAGACATGGTTTAATTCTATTGATCCTGGTTGTGTGCGTAGTCCCCAGGATATGATTTATTACTTCTCTGCTAAATATTTCCCTGCTCATAAGAAACAAGCTGCTTTAAGGGGTATATATAATTTTGTGCAAATTGAAGAAGAGAGTCTCCCACAAGCTTCGGGGAGGCTTCTCCAATTACTTAATGCTTTGCCTGATCATCCTCTTAAGAAAAATGAAATACTTGATATCTTTTATAATGGACTAACCGATGCTTCCAGAGATTACCTGGATAGTTGTGTTGGTTCTGTTTTCAGGGAAAGAACACCGGATGAAGCTGAAATTCTATTGAATAATATGTTGACAAATGAAAATAATTGGACACCTCCGGAGCCAATTCCTGAGCCTATTCCTAAACCAACTCCGAAGAAGAGGGGTATTCTATTTCTCAGTCCTGAGGATATGAAAGAGGCAAAAAATCTATGAAAGAAAAAGGTATTAAAGCTGAAGATGTTAAGAATTTACCTCCTATTGAAGAAATACATGGTCTTAATTTACCTCCTGTTGAAGAAACATACGATCTTAAGCCATTACCTAATGAAGAAAATCATGGTCTTGATAACCCGACACAGGTAGTAAAGGTAAATTCTCTCTATAGACATGATAAAGCTGAAATCCCATTTAATAATTTTGCTAGCCCATGCTTAGATGAGTTTGATAAATTTATGGCTAAGCAAGAAGATTTTAATGCTTATTTTGGTAGACAATTGAAATACAATTCAAATATGCTTGAACACTTGGGTGATTATATGGCTAATGTCAAAGGTGAACTTAAACTTATTAGTAAACATGCTTCTATGGTTACCACTCAAGTAGAACAAGTACTTAAAGCTCAAAATGATTTGCTCAATGAATTGAATAGTAAGGATAATGATAATGCTGTTAGAGTTATGACTAGAGGTGGTAGAATGACTCAGGAACCTTTGTATCCTGAAGGCCACCCTAAGAGAATTGAGCAAGATTCTCAGAGAAATAATATATATGCACCTAGTCCTTCTAAAAGGAAGAAAAAGAAAAATGATAGGACTTTGCATGCTTCTAGTGAACCTGTTATTGAGCCACCTGAGAATCCAAATGATATTTCCATTTCTGATGCTGAAACTCAATATGGTAATGAACCTAAAACTAGTAATAATGTTAATGATAATATTCATGACGATGCTCAACCTAGTAATAATAATGATGTAGAAATTGAACCTGTTGTTGATCTTGATAACCCACAATCAAAGAATCAACGTTATGATAATAAAGACTTTGTTGCTAGGAAACATGGTAAAGAAAGAGAACCATGGGTTCAGAAACCCATGCCTTTTCCTCCCAAACCATCCAAGAAAAAGGATGATGAGGATTTTGAGCGCTTTGCTGAAATGATTAGACCTATCTTTTTGCGTATGCGATTAACTGATATGCTTAAAATGAATCCTTATGCTAAGTACATGAAAGAAATTGTTACAAATAAAAGAAAGATACCGAAGGCTGAAATTTCCACCATGCTTGCTAATTATACTTTTAAGGGTGGAATACCAAAGAAACTAGGAGATCCAGGAGTACCCACTATACCATGCTCCATTAAAACAAACCATGTTAAAACTGCTTTATGTGATCTTGGAGCCGATGTTAGTGTTATGCCTCTCTCTTTATATCATAGACTTGATTTGAATAAGTTGACACCGACTGAAATATCTTTGCAAATGGCTAATAAATCAACTGCTATACCTGTCGCTATTTGTGAGCATGTGCCTGTTGTAGTTGCAAACGTTACAATTTTAACAGACTTTATTATTCTTGATATTCCCGAGGACGATAGTATGTCTATTATTCTTGGAAGACCCTTTTTGAATACTGCAGGGGCTGTTATTGATTGCACTAAAGGCAATATCACTTTTCATGTTAATGGTAATCAGCATACGGTACACTTTCCGAGGAAACAACCTCAAGTCCACAGTATCAATTCTATTGGAAAAATTCCATCGATTATATTTGGAGGTTTTGAATTTCCTCTTCCTACTGTCAAGAAGAAATATGATATTCTTATTATTGGGGATGTGCATATCCCCGTTGAGGTAAAATAGTGTTATTCAAAATTTCTCCGGTTCCATGTTATTCGGAATGAGTTCCTTAACAAGACTTGATCAACCTTGTTAGTGGATTCCTTTTGATGATCATGAGATGGATGAAACTAGAAGGCACAACCTTCTGTACCCCACTTTTACTTTCTGTTATTTATATTAAATAAAATAAAAATAGTATTTTTCTGTCTGTTATCTGATTATCCGTGCAATATAAGAATACGCCAAAAATAAAAGTTCTCCAAATGCCCTGAATTTTAAATATGATTTTTTCTTGAATATTTGAGAATATTTGGCACTGAGAACACATCAGGGGAGGTCACCCACCTGTCCACGAGGGTGGAGGGCGCGCCCTACCCCCTGGGCGCGCCCCCTGCCTCATGGGCCCACGGTGGCCCTCCTCCACTTATCCTTTCACCCACACACTCCTTCTTCCTCCCCCCAAACACGAATATCCAGCTCAAACCCGAGTCCAAGCTCGTTTTGCTGCCATTTTCAATCTCCTTGCTCAAAGCACCTCTCACAAAACTGCTCGGGGAGATTGTTCCTTGGTATGTGACTCCTCCATTAGTCCAATTAGTTTTTGTTCTAGTTCTTTATTCATTGCAAATTTTTGCTACTTAGGTGACCCTGTTCTTGAGCTTGCATGTCAAATTTATATGGTCAAAAGTAGTTTTGATGCATGATACAGGCCCTAGGCACTTGTAGGAGTAGTTGCTATCAATATTATTGAGTTTGGTTTACTTTTATTTTGGAGTTACTGAAAATTTCAGATTTTTTCAGAAAATGATGAGGAGACTTTTGAGGGGCTCATCGAGCCAAAGCTCGAAGGAAAAGGCACCAAAGCCTAAGTATAATCTGCCTTGCACCGCCGAGGTTCGGGCGTGTGATTGGCCTTCCGATGATTTCTTGAGAGCAGCCGGTATTTATGAAGATTTTCATGAATTGGCTAAGAATGCAGGCCTCACCGCTTTCCTCCACGACCAATGCGATCAATATCTCTTACTCACAAATACCTTTGTGCAAAACTTTCATTTCCATTCTAGGAGCTCACCACCTACGGTGGAGTTTCATTTATATGATGAGCATAAGGAGATGTCACTTTATGATTTTTGTCGGGTTTGTTTAGTCCCTTTTGAGGGCAAGACAGAAGAACCACATCGCGATGATATGGAGCGGTTTATTGATACTATCACTGTAGGGGAAACAAGGAAGGTTTCCGATGCACGAATCACTAGCATACATTTTCCTGTTTTACGTTATTTTGCACTATTTGCTAGTCGTTGTTTAATTGGTCGCGGAAACTGTGGAAACCTTAGTATCCCTGATATTATTATTTTGCACCACGGTTTATACAGTGATAACTCTGTTAGTATGGGCGGCATTATTGCTAAATGGTTAAGTCTGAACCGTACCAAGGGCCCCATCTTCGGAGGCATCTATGCTTCACGCCTAGCTGCACATTTTAACATACCTATTAGGCATTATGAGAAGGAAGAAAAGGTGTTGCCTCGTGTTTATCTAGATTATAAAAGTATGGTGGCACATGATTTTATTGTTAAGAATAGGGAAGGAGAGCTTAAATACCAATTGTTCTTTAATAAACATCATCCTGAGACTATTACCCTTCCTTCTCCTTCTTTGTTTGATTTATCTGTAGGCCAGTACCTTGTTCCGTTAAAGGCTATTCACGCCTATCGGAACCCTGCACCAGCCATGGAGCCAGAGCCGGAACCACAAGTTGATCCTCCACGATAGTCTAATTATCAGTGGGATCCGGAGATGATTGTCAGCCAGTGGCAATCGGAGTCTTCCTCTTCTTCATCTCAGTATGACCCCAACTACTATTATGGATACCCGCCAGGCCAGCTGTGGCCATAGACCAACTTAGGCCAAAAGCCTAAGCTTGGGGGAGTACGTATTTCCCACCGACATTACATTTATGTTCACACACTCATTGCTAAATGTCGGTGCTCATACTTTTTCATTGTATCATCCATGCTAGTTTATTTTATTTTTTATGCTTTCTTCTTGTGTGTTTAATTAACCTTAAGAAAAACTAAAAAATTAATTAAAGTAGTTGTAGCTTTTAGTTAATTTAATTTCCATGCTTGTAGTAGTAATTGAAAAGAAAAACCCAAAAATATTTCATGTTCTTATTTTGCTCGTTGGGAGCTTTCCCGTGTAAATAGTTTTATTTCTTTTCTTTGGGGGTCGATAGGATAAGACCATAATTAAATTGTTGAAGTGGCTCTTATATGCATACTTGTTGATCTGACAAAAGAGCCCATATTGTCCTGTCTTCTCCTGTTTATTGAATGCTTGCAGATTCCAGCTTAGTCCAATGCACGTGCACTATTATTATTATCCACATCGTTCGGTCGTGCAAGTGAAAGGCAATTATGACGATATATGATGGACTGACTGAGATGAGAAAAGCTGGTATGAACTCGACCTCTCTTGTTTTTGTAAATATGATTAGTTCATCGTTCCTGATTCAGCCTATTATGAATAAACATGTTTGCAATGACAACTAGAGATCATAGTTTCTTGTGCCATGCTTGATTAGCTATGAGTTATAATGGTTTACCTTGCATGCCAACATGCTATTGAAATGGTTATGATGTGGTATAATAGGGTGGTATCCTCCTCTGAATGATTTAAGTGACTTGACTTGGCGCATGTTCACGCATGTAGTTGAAACAAAATCAACATAGCCTTCACGATATTTATGTTCATGGTGGTTTATATCCTACTCATGCTTGCATTCGGTGTTGATTAATTTTAATGCATGTTCATGACTGCTGTCGCTCTCTAGCTGGTCGCTTCCCAGTCTTTTGCTAGCCTTCACTTGTACTAAGCGGGAATACTACTTGTGCATCCAATCCCTTAAACCCCAAAGTTATTCCACATGAGTCCACTATATCTACCTATATACGGTATCTACCTGCCGTTCCAACTAAATTTGTATGTGCCAAACTCTAAGCCTTCAAATAAATATCATGTTTTGTATGCTCGAATAGCTCATGTATCAACTAGGGCTGTCTGTATCTTCCATGTTAGCCGGGTTATTCTCAAGAGGAGTGGACTCCGCTCCTCACTCACGAGATAAATGGTTGGTCACCGGGATGCCCAGTCCCATGCTTTATGCAAACTAAATCAAAATAATTACAAACAAAACTCCCCCTGGGACTCTTGTTAGTTGGAGGCACTCATTTCGAGCAAGCCATGGATTGATGCTTGTTGGTGGAAGGGGGAGTATAAACTTTACCATTCTGTTTGGGAACCGCCTATAATGTGTGTAGCATGCAAGATATCGCCATCTCTTGGTTGTTATGTTGACAATGAAAGTATACCGCTCAAAATATTATTCACCCCTATTTCAAAACCGAGCTCTGGCACCTCTACAAATCCCTGCTTCCCTCTGCGAAGGGCCTATCTATTTACTTTTATACTGAGTCATCATCCTCTTATTAAAAAGCACCAGTTGGAGAGCACCACTGTCATTTGCATTCATTACTGTTAGCTTACATTGAGTATGACTTGACTGGATCTCTTTTACCATGAATTACAATGTCTAGTCAGTCCTTGGTCTTTAAACGTGCTCTGCATTTATGTTATGCGGTCTCAGAAAGGGCTAGCGAGATACCATCTTGTTATATCATACTAAGATTGTTTTGAGAAAGTATTGTCATCCGAGATTTATTATTATTGCTCGCTAGTTGATTATGCTATTGATATGAGTAAACTTGAGACCTGAGCGTTATTGCGAATGTGATTAGTTATAATCTTTGCTGAAAACTTGAATGATGGCTTTACATATTTAAAACAACAAGAGCAAACATAGTTTGTAAAAGTTTTTCTTTATCACTTTCAGTTTGTCAACTGAATTGCTTGAGGACAAGCAAAGGTTTAAGCTTGGGGGAGTTGATACATCTCCAACATATCTACTTTTCCAAACACTTTTGCCCTTGTTTTAGACTCTAACTTGCATGATTTGACTGGAACTAACCCGGACTGACGATGTTTTCAGCAGAATTACCATGGTGTTATTTATGTGCAGAAACAAACGTTCTCGGAATGACCTGAAACTTCACGGAGCAACTTTTTGGAAAATATAAAAAAATACCTGCAAAAGATGAAGGCCAGGGGGGCCACCACCTCTCCACAAGGGTGGGGGGCGCGCCCCCTACCTCGTGGGCCCCCTGGTGCCTCTCCGACTCCAACTCCAACTCTATATATTGTGTTTCGGGGAGAAAAAAATCAGAGAGAAGAATTCATCGTATTTTATGATACAGAGCCGCCGCCAAGCCCTAAAACCTCTCGGGAGGGCTGATATGGAGTCCGTTCGGGGCTCCAGAGAGGGGAATCCGCCGCCATCGTCATCATCAACCATCCTCCATCACCAATTTCATGATGCTCACCGCCGTGCGTGAGTAATTCCATCATAGGCTTGCTGGACGGTGATGGGTTGGATGGGATCTATCATGTAATCGAGTTAGTTTTGTTAGGGTTTGATCCCTAGTGTCCACTATGTTCTGAGATTGATGTTGCTATGACTTTGCTATGCTTAATGCTTGTCACTAGGGCCCGAGTGCCATGATTTAAGATCTGAACCTATTATGTTTTCATCAATATACGAGAGTTCTTGATCCTACCTTGCAAGTGTCACCTATTATGTTTTATGATCCGTTAACCCCGAACTGACAATAATCGGGATACTTACTGGTGATGACCGTAGTTTGAGGAGTTCATGTATTCACTATGTGTTAATGCTTTGTTCCGGTACTCTATTAAAAGGAGGCCTTAATATCCCTTAGTTTCCGTAAGGACCCCGCTACCACGGGAGGGTAGGACAAAAGATGCCATGCAAGTTCTTTTCCATAAGCACGTATGACTATATTCGGAATACATGCCTACATTATATCAATGAACTGGAGCTAGTTCTGTGTCACCCTAGGTTATGACTGTTACATGATGAACCGCATCCGGCATAATTCTCCATCACCGATCCATTGCCTATGAGCTTTCCATATATTGTTCTTCGCTTATTTACTTTCCCATTGCTATTTCTATCATCACTACAAAATACCAAAAACATCACTTTTACTACTGTTACCTTTTATTACCGTTACCACTACTATCATATTACTTTGCTCCTAAATACTTTGCTGTAGATATTAAGTTTCCAGGTGTGGTTGAATTGACAACTCAGCTGCTAATACTTGAGAGTATTCTTTGGCTCCCCTTGTATCGAATCAATAAATTTGGGTTGAATACTTTACCCTCAAAAACTGTTGCGATCCCCTATACTTGTGGGTTATCAGTACGTAGGTATATATAGGAGGAAGGAGTACGTCGGTGGAGCAACAGGGGGCCCACGAGGGTGGAGGGCGCGCCTGGGGGGTAGGCGCGCCCCCTACCTTGTGGCTTCCTCCTTTATTTCTTGACGTAGGGTCCAAGTCTCTTGGATCATGTTCGGGGCGAAAATCACGTTCCCGAAGGTTTCATTCCGTTTGGACTCCATTTGATATTCCTTTTCTTCGAAACCCTAAAATAGGCAAAAACAGCAATTCTGGGTTGGGCCTCCGGTCAATAGGTTAGTCCCAAAAATAATATAAAAGTGGATAATAAAGCCCAATAATGTCCAAAACAGTAGATAATATAGCATGGAGCAATCAAAAATTATAGATACATTGGAGACGTATCATGCGCCGCCGTTGATGAGGGCCTTGGTGACCTGCACATTGCTGATGACTGGGGAACACAGCATAGGGAGGGTGCCAGCGGTGGCTGCGCACATGAGCTGATCTGCCGAGTTGAAAGTGATGGCACATTGGGACCACCTGAGCGGGCGCATGGCCTCGAGTTTGGCAAGCGCCGTGTTCATCTCATGAGCAAACTGTTTGAAGGTGCGCTGAGAGGCTGCGGCCTGGGCACCGCCCGATATGCAGGCGATCGCAGGCGGCTTCTGGAAGCCCCCAGCCCCCTCGTCCTAGTGGTGGTCGTCATTCCTTCTTGGTGGCGACAGCGGGGGAAGACCGGCGTTGCCCTGGGGGCGATCTTCACGTGGTGGGTCCCTCCAGGCGCCCTTGCGAGGCTGGTCCTACCAGCGGTCCTCACGAGGCCGGTCACGCCACTCCTGGTGCGGGCCATGGTCGTCCCAGCGTCCGCCTCCACGTCCTCCTCCGCGGCCATAGCCCCGGGCGTTGCGCTCGGGGTGTCGACCGTAGCGTCCTTCTCGTATGGCTCTGAGCTCTTAATAGTCGCTGGTGTTGTGGGTGTTCAGGTTGTGGAAGGCGCAGAACGGTCGGCCGTTCTTGGATGACTCGGGCTGATCTCTGCCTCGCTTGATGTCGGGCTCCGCTGCGAGCACAGCTGCCTCCTTGCGCTTCACGTCCTTGGCCTTGGCCTTCTTCTCCTCCGCGCCCACGGCAGGCAGCTCAAGGAGAGAGAGGTGCCCTTCCTTAGCTCTTGCGCACATGGTCGCCAGGTTGAACAGCTCATGAGATGTGCAGAGCTCCTCGTGGATGGCGAGCTCTTCCTTCATACTGACATCACGGACGCCGTCGGAGAACGCGGAGATGATGGCCTCGTCCGTGACCTTGGGGATCTTGAGGCGGGTGTTGTTGAAGCGTTGGATGTACTTCTGGAGGGTCTCTCCTGGTTGCTGCCTGATGCGACGTAGATCACCCGCGGCCGATGGGCGGTCGCGAGTGCCCTGGAAGTTGGCGACAAAGCGGTCGCGCATCTCGTCCCAGGAGGAGATCGAGCCGTGCTGCAGGTTCAGGAGCCAGGAGCGAGCTCCATCCTTGAGAGCCATGGGAAACCAGTTCGCCATGACCTTTCCGTCGCCGTTGGCCGCTTTGATGCTCAGCTCATAGAGCTGTAGGAACTCCGCGGGGTCGGCGGTTCCGTCGTAGCGAGGAGGCAGATCCGGCTTGAACTTGCCCGTCCAGGCGACGCTACGCAGCTCGGGGGTGAAGGCGCGGCAGCCAGCGGTGGTTACTGGGGCCCGCTTCGGAGGTGGAGCTTGGTCTTGACGAGGTACATGCTGCACCGCTGCGGGCGGTGCGCAGTCTTGACGAGGTGGCGCGGGGAGCGCAGGTGCAGCTTCTCGCAGCCGCGGAATTTCTTGGCAGCTTCTCTCTTCGCGCGCGTGCGCCAGGCGTGGCGGATCACGCCGCGGAGCCGCGTGCCTTGGTGCCAAGGCGCCGTATTGGGGCTGAGGTGGTGGAGGCACGCCATGAGCCCCGTCGCCCGCAGCTGGTTGAGGTGGAGGCAGAGAGTGGGATGACGCCGGAGAGCCCCCTGCGGCGCGGACGATCTCGGCGACGCGGTCGAGCCACTCCTTGTAGAGGTCATCGACGGGGCGGTAGCGCAGGAGCTCGTTCGCCGCGAGGAGCGCGGCCCATGCCTCCATGGGAGCGCGGTGCGCGTGAGACGAAGAACCGGCAGGGGTCAGTGATGGAGTGGCGGTGCGGCCGTCCTGCCGCACCGAAGGATGCTGCAAGGACGCCTGCTGCTCGTTCCCCGCCGGGACAGTGGCAGCGTTGGCAGCGGGAGACAGAGAACGGCAATGTGGCCCGCCGACGGGAGCCGTTTGAGCGACGCGGGCGGTGAGGGCAGCTTGACGCTCAGCTCGAGCACGGTGAGCGTCCGCCATGGAGACAACGGAGTGACGAACTGATGGAAGGGAAGCTACGGCGCACCCCTACCTAGCGCGCCAAATGTCGGATGTGGGGTTCCGGCAAACCCTTAAGGTTCGAACACTAGGGTGCGCGTGAAGTCTTTCCTTCCCACCAATCTACGCCCTAGCTCGCTAAGATCTTGCGGACGAACTCGACGAACTCGCAACACAGAAAGACACGAGGTTTATACTGGTTCGGGCCACCGTTGTGGTGTAATACCCTACTTCGGTGTGGTGGTGGTGGATTGCCTCTAGGGCTGATGATGAACAGTACAAGGGAAGAACAACCTCCTGAGGTTGAGGTGTTCTTGTGAGTAGGCTCTCGATCGGGTCGGATCAAGCTAAGGTGAGATGAGATGAGATGAGATGCGATCCACCCTCTCCGCTACGGTGGCTAGCTCTACTTATATAGGCTCTGGTCCTCTTCCCAAATATCGAGCGGGAAGGGAGCCAACAACGGCGGGAAAATTCGAAGGGGGACAGCTAGTACAAGCTATCCTGACAAAAGTGGTCTTCGCCTGCGAAAGGCTCTGGTGGTGACGCCGTCTTGGGCTCCACGATGACCTCCGTCTTGCCGTCCTCCTGGTCTTGGTCTTGTTGCACCAATATAGCAACCTTTGCCTGATGCCTCGGTACTCTTCGCCTGCTCTGGCCTCCTTAGTACCAAAGAGGAAACAAGGACACTACGCGCACTGGCGCCCACCTGGCGCCCGCCTGGTGTCGTGCGTCATGGCTCACGTCACGAGGGCCTCGTGAGGTTTGCCCCGCCTTGATATCTCTGCTCCTCATGAGGTTGCCTGGCTAGGACACTCTAGAGGAGGCCTTGCGTCGTCCGCCTCGCGAGGGTCTTGGATGCCTTGTTGATGAAGATGGGCCGTATGGCCTGCTGGCTTAGCCATGCCGTGGGCCGCAGGCAGGCAAGCCTGGGGACCCCCATTCCCAGAATGCCGACACTACCTCCTAAATCCCAGGACGAGATTTCTTGTAGTGGAGGAGTATTGTAATGCCTGGATGATTAGGCTACTGTAAATATCTGCTAAATATGCCACGTCACCTGGGTCACTGTTTAATCTCGCGTCGGTTCGAAACTTTTCAAATTCAAAATTTAAATAATGTCAAACAACAAATGGTTTCAAACATGGAAACAAAAATGTTTGGTGGGTGCCAAATTTTGCACTGGTAATTATTATGGAGAAAACTCATTTTTTTTAAATGAGCGAATATTTTAAAATGATTTAAAACAGAAAAAATGAATAAAAGGAAAAACAAAAACAAAAAAACAAAGGAGAACCCCCCTGGGCTCCGGCCCAGCAGGCCATCAGCCCCACTGGGCCAAACCACCAGGCCCAGCCGCCCACTCCCCCACTCCCCCTTATCCACTCAACCCCCCAAACCCTGGCACCCCTCACCCCCACTCCCACCCACCCCCCCTCCCCGCACGGTTCCCTCTCCCTCCCTGATCCAGGTCAAGGATCGGGGGTGTTCGCCTCGTGCCCCGCCGCTGGACTACGACGCCGCCTCGCCCCCGCCACTCGACGCCCTCGATGGAGCTTCCCTGCCGGCCTGCCTCCTCAACGCCGTCTTCCCCGACCTCCTCCCCGCGCCTCATTGCCCCGAGCCCTACAACCCCGGTGAGGCCACGGCCTCCCTACCTCGCCCCTCTCTCGTCGACTGAGGTTGCGGCGATGCTCCGCCCGCACGCGCGCATCCCTGCACCATCGCGCCCCGGCCGCACAGACCGCGGCCTGCTGCTCGCCGCGGTCGTCGCGCTCGCCCTACCGCCGTCGTCGTGCCCAGCCACCACTGCCGTAGCCCCACAGCGTCGTTCCCCTTGCAACTCGCCGCGACCCGCTGTTGCTGCTCGCGGCCACCGCGTCGTCTGCCGTCCCGCTTCGCGCCACCCTCGGGCGTGCCCCGCCCCGGCGCCCCTCTGCTCCTGCCGTGCGCGTGCCCTCGCCGCTTGTCGCGTACGACCCGTACCTGGCCTCGCTTGCCTCTACACCGCCACATCCCGCTGCACCTCGCCAGGCCTCTCCCCTTCGCGCCACCGCCCTTGGCCACTGCCCCGACCGCACTGCTCCGGCCGGTGGCGGCCCGAACAAACCTCGCCGGCGCCCTACCGTGGCCACAGTCCGGTGGGCAGCGCCTGGACCGTCTCGGGAACCTAGCACCCACGCTCGTTCGGGCGGTGCCCGCGCCCGCACCGCCCTGTGCCCGTTAGGCCCTTGGGGCCACAGACATGTGGGGCCTGGCCCCAGAACGTTTATATATATATATAAGAATTTAAAATAATAATAATAATAAATAAATAACTAATTGAAATAATAATAAATAAATAACTAATTAAACTAATCAATTAACTAAACTAATTAAACTTGCTTAGTTAGTCTTAGTAAATGACAGTGGGACCCACATGTCAGTTTGACTTAGTCAACTGACTGTTTGACTACTGACGTCGTGCTGACATCATGCTGATGTCAGCAAGCACTATTCTGGATAATGTTGAATTAAAATAATTGAATAAATGCTAAAAATGATTTAAGTCTTCTAAAATCATACAAAATAAACCGTAGCTCGGATGGAAAAACTGTGTACATGAAAGTTGCTCAGAATGACGAGACGAATCCATATACGCGGCCCGTTCGTCCGCCACACATCCCTAGCATTGCGAACACGCAACTTTCCCCCTCCGATTCATCTGTCCAAAAACGTGAAACACCGGGGATATTTTCCCAGTTGTTTTACCCCTTCGCCGGTATCACCTCATACTGCGTTAGGGCACACCTAGCACCGTTACTTGTCATGTCATGCATCGATATGCATCGGTTTGCATTGTATTCATTGTTTCTTCCCCCTCTTCTCTCCGGTAGACTATGAGACTGACGTCGCTGCTGGTACCCCGGTCGACTACGTTGTTGATGACCCCTACTTGCCAGAGCAACCAGGCAAGCCCCCCCCCCTTGATCACTAGATATAGCCTATTATTCTCTCTACGGCTTGCATGAGAGTGGTGTAGCATGATACTGCTTTCCATTAATCCTATTCTGATGCATAGCCTGTCATTGTTGCTACAGTTGTTGATACCTTACCTGCAATCCTAAATGCTTAGTATAGGATGCTAGTTTATCATCAGTGTCCCTACATTCTTGTCAGTCTGCCATGCTATACTATTGGGCCGTGATCACGTCGGGTGTTGATGACGGGTATATACTATACTTATTACACATGATACATGTTGTGACTAAAGTCGGGTCGGCTCATTGAGTACCCGCGGTTAACTCACGAATTGGGTGCTGAAAGGACATACTTTGCCGACGGCCCTCTGTGTGGATATTTGTGGCGGAGCGACAGGGCAGGTTGAGACCACCCAGGTGAGTGGTGGGACTGGCCCTGGTCGGCGTTCGCGGTTACTTCAAGATAACACGCTTAACAAGATCTTGGTATTTGATCTGAGTCTGGCCAATGGCCTATACACACTAACCAACTACACGGGAACAGTTATGGGCACTTGACGTCGTGGTATCAGCCGAAGCCTTCGTGACGTCAGCGACTGAGCGGTGCGTGCCGGGTTGGACCGCGTAACGCAACTTACTTTGTAATGGAGGTTGCTAGGTCTGCTCACCGGCCGCGTACGCAACATGCAGGTGTGCAATGGGTGATGGGCCCAGACCCCTGCGCCATAGGATTTAGACCGGCGTGCTGACCTCTCTGTTGTGCCTAGGTAGGGCTGCGAAGTGTTGATCTTCCGAGGCCGGGCATGACCCAGAAAAGTGTGTCCGGGCAAAGGGGATCGAGCGTGTTGGGAAATGTGGTGCACCCCTGCAGGGAAGTTGATCTATTCAAATAGCCGTGTCCCTCGGTAAAAGGACGACCCGGAGTTGTACCTTGACCTCATGACAACTAGAACCGGATACTTAATAAAACACACCCTTCCAAGTGCCAGATACAATCGGTGATCGCTCTCTCACAGGGCGACAAGGGGAGGATCACCGGGTAGGGTTATGCTATGCGATGTTACTCGATGAACTTACCATCTATTCTCTTCTACATGCTGCAAGATGGAGGCGGCCAGAAGCGTAGTCTTCGACAGGACTAGCTATCCCCCTCTTATTCCAGCATTCTGCGGTTCAGTCCACATATACTACCCCCTTTCATTGATACCAATGCATATGTAGTGTAGCTCCTTGCTTGCAAGTACTTTGGATGAGTACCCACAGTTGCTTTTCTCCCCTTTTCCCCCTTTTTATATCCAATTGTTGCGAACAGACGTTGGAGTCCAGGAGCCAGACGCCACTGTCGATGACGACTGCTACTAATTGGGAGGTGCCTACTACTACGTGCAGGCCGGTGACGATGACCAGAAGTAGTTTAGGAGGATCCCAGGTAGGAGGCATGCGCCTCTTTCGATCTGTATCCTAGTTTGTGCTAGCCTTCTTAAGGCAAACTTGTTTAACTTATGTCTGTACTCAGATATTGTTGTTTCTGCTGACTCGTCTATGATCGAGCTCTTGTATTCAAGCCCTCGAGGCCCCTCGCTTGTAATATGATGCTTGTATGACTTATTTTATTTGTAGAGTTGTGTTGTGATATCTTACCCGTGATTCCCTGATCTTGATCGTACACGTTTGCGTGTATGATTAGTGTACGATTGAATCGGGGGCGTCACAATGATCAACAACATCCGGTCATCTAGGTAAAATTAAGGTCCAGAATTCGTTGTGTTTCTGTCCAAGGAATAGCAAGTCATGACTCGGAAACATATTCCAAGTGCCCTGCAACACTCGTACTTAACCGAAGGATTGATTCTTTTGTTCCATAGAATCCCAACCGAATCGAGTGCTAATGATGTGGTCACCTATTACATGTAGCTTCATGGACCCATCATTCGGGACCCACATGGGGCCCATCATCATCATAGGTAGGTCCCTGGACCATGCCAGCATTCGGATGCGCACATCAGGAGGATCACTCGGACGGCTCTACGGCACTCGGACAACCACACGTCACTCGGCGGACGATCAACCACTCGGACGTATGGGATAGGAAGGCGTCGTGGGAGCTGGAATGGTTGAGGGATCTTAACTTTCCCACTAAATAGATTTATAACTACCATTACCTGTAACTGCTCTAGTATAGGCTCATTACACTAGTAACTACCTCATTCAATGGCATTTATTGCCCCGGTGGCGTGGGAGACATGGAGTTGCAGCGCACTCTATATAAGCCGCACCCCTCTCCATAATTGGGCAAGGTTCAACTTGGTAATCCTATCTAAGAAATCAAAGTAAGCCTTAGGGCGCAAGACGTAGGGATTTTACCTCCACCAAGTGAGGGTCCTGAACTCGTTAAACACCGTGTGTTACACCTATGTCGTAGCTAGGCTCTATCCCTTATTCGTACCCCTAGTACTCATTGTCAGTATCCTAACCCCGACAGTGGGTAAACAAATTAATGTTGGGCAATTGATACAAAAGTGCATAGTTATGACGTATTCATGTCAATGACCATGTATATAGGTATCACGTCCGTGACAAGTAGACTGACTCATGCCTGCATCTACTAATATTACTCCACCAATCAACCGCTATCCAACATGCATCTATGGTATTAAGTTCATGAAAAAGAGAGTAATGCCTTAAGTAAGATGACATGATGTAGACAAAGTAAACTCAAGCAATATGATTAAACCTCATCGTTTTACCCTTAATAGGAACAATACAGTATGTGCCTCGCTAACCCTTCTTTCACTGGGTGAGGACACCGCAAGATTGAACCCATTACAAAGCACCTCTCCCACTGAAGATAAATCAATATAGTTAGCCAAATCAAGCATATAGATTAGAGATAAATACAAAGGTATAACAATCATGCATAATAAATTCAGAAAAGACTCAATTACTTTCAATGAATAATCGATCATAAACCCACAATTCATGGGATCCCAACAAGCACACTACAAAAGCATATTACATCGGATAGAACTCCAAGAAGATCGAGGAGAACACTATATTGAAGATCAAAGAGAGAGAAGAAGCCATCTAGCTAGTAGCTATGGACCCGTAGGCCTGTGGTGAACTACTCATGCATCATCGGAGGGTAGCAAGGATGATGTAGAAGCCCTCCATGATTGATTATCCCTCCAAAAGAGTACCGGAAAATCCCTCGATATGGGATCGCAGAAGAACAAAAGCCTGCGGTGGCGAAAAAAGTGTTTCGGGTGGATCCCTATTGTTTTGGGAATATTTAGGAATTTATGGAGGTGGAATTAGGTTAAATGGAGTTGTTTGGGGCCCATGAGCTCAGGGGGCGCCTACCCCCTAGGGCGGGACCTGTGAGCTCGTGTCTCTCCCGTTGGTCTTCTAACCTCCTCCCGAACCTTCTAGGGTCCCTTCTGGTCCAGAAAAAATCACCGTAAAGTTTCATCGTGTTTGGACTTCGTTTGATTTTCTTTGATTTTCTGGAAAGTCGAAAACAAGCAAAAAACAGGAACTAACACTGGGCACTGGGTTAATAGGTTAGTCCCAAAAATGGTATAAAATACCATAAAAATTCATATAAAGCATCCAATATTGATAATATGATAGCACGAAACAATCAAAAACTATAGATACGTTGGAGACATATCAGCGGTCTCCATGACGATGAGGGAGTAGTTCACCCTCGGGGCTGAGGGTATGTCCTAGTAGCTATGTGTTTGACCTATCTCTCTCTCTCAATCGTGTTCTTGATTTCACATGATCTTGATGTACCATGGGCTTTGTTAATATAGTCTGATCATATGGTGTTTTCCCTCTCTATCTTGTTGTGATGAATTGAGTCTTGCTCTTTGAGATTTCGTTATGTTGGATTGAATATTGGATTTGAGATCACTTGATATATCTCTTGCATGTGGATACTCGCGGTGACAATGGGGTATTCTATTTTATATATGTTTTGGTAATCAACTTGCGGATTCCCAAGGTGACATTGGGGTAATCTAGGCATAGGGGTTAATACACATTTTCGTCCTACGTTCTTCGATAGAAACTTTGGAGTGATTCTTTGTTGCACATTGAGGGATTGTTATATGATTGAATTATGTTAGCACTATTGAGAGATTGCACTAGTGAAAGTGTCATGGGGGAGCACGATCACCTATGGGGCAGGGTTGCCCCTTTGTGGTTCGGTGAGGGGATGATCACATTGCACAAAGAGCAGAAACTGCAGCACGGCGATGGACAACTCTCTTTTACCCTGGCTCGGGCCGCTTTGCAGCGTAAAACCCTACTCCTGCTATGGTGGATTGATCTGGAGGAACACGAAGACACAGAACACTCAAGCCTGGCAAGTGGGCCTCAGGGAGAGCAGCTACGCGCGTACAAGTGTTGAGGGATCAAAGATTCGAACCCCTTGCTAGGTTGCCTCGACAGAATAGTCATTACAACATGATTAGATAGCTAACAGTGTTATCATACCTAACTCTGGCAGTTAGGACAAAGTGCATTAAATGCACTGCTAGGTGTCGTGCTAAGGTTGAAGCCCCGCAAGTCTGTCACGCCGCTTATCCATCTACCTCTTATTAGCATGACACGCCATCAGGACGGGTGTCAATAAAGTTAATATCTCCAACAGGTTGCCACGTACTCGACGGGATCCACCTAGCCATTTGAGAGCTCGACACCGCAATGATTAGTGACTGGCGTATGATGAGGTGGAGTGGTGGCGTCCTAGTGGAAGCTTGCCGGCATGGAGCCTGCCGGGCTCAGTCTTGTGGTCTTGGCGGCCCCGGGAACCTTACCCGGGCGTTTTGGATTTGCCCCCTAGGTGTAGCCTCGACCCTGTCGGGCTCGCCTGCCCGGCAAAGGAGGCCCTCCTGGGGGATTCTCAAGTTACTTTGGTCTTCTTAATGCACTCCTTGATCTCACAAAGAGTGGTTTCTCTGGCTTATCTTCAGTCCCCGCCAAGGCATCCTGCTGGGAAGGCTGCAAATGTTCGTGCACAAGTCAGGGGTACTAGGGACCCTGTTTCTAGTGCACCGACAGGAGCCCCCGGGCCTGGCCCATACGCGCATCCGAGGCGTCATTGGGTTAGTCCCAACAGCGTGCACGGACACCCGTGGTTGAGGAAAACTGACATGATCCTTTGTTGTGATCCGTAATCATGATAGTTCTATCACCGCACGTCTTATCTACGCATTAACCGCGGGGCATGGGAGCGTGGGTGCCGTCGCAGTTACCCAACAAGGCGTGTCTGTGGTGGGCGTGGCTAGGGGAAGCGGCAAAGAGCCAGAGCCCCCCCCCCCCCGCGCTTTCCCCATAAAAAGGTAACTGCGAAGGTGCGCTGCTCATTCACTTGTTCCATCTTCTTCCTTTCACCAAGAACAAACCGCCGTCGACACTCGCATCAATCTGGTTCGACCTTAGAGCTCTCCTTCTTCCCGAGCCCTGGATGGCGCCCAAGGAAGCCGCTGCGAAGGGGAAGAAGGCGGCTAAGCCACTCGACCCCATGGCAGAGCAGAAGAAGAGGGAGTTGGAGGAACTAGAGAAATGACAGAATGAGAACGTTGTCTTCACTCTGCCCACCTTGATCACCAACACTTTGATTGAGAGGTACGCCTACATGTGGGGGAAAGAGATTGATGGCCATGGAGCTCTCCCTTTTGGCCCCATGACCCCGAGCAACTCTTACCCCTTTTTCTGTGCATACTTTTATTGCGGATTGGTGCCATTTTCAGATTTCTCCCATGAGCTGATGGCAACTTATGGATTCTGGTTGCTCGACTTCATTCCAAATGTCATAACGTGCATGGCGGTTTTTGCACACTTTTGTGAGAACTTTGTTGGAGTCATACCCAATGTTGATCTGTTCCGCCACTACTTTGTCCCGCGGGTTGAGAATGATGCGTTGTCTGGAAGCGTAACATTGTTCTCGAGGGGAAAGAAGAACCAAAGAGACTACATCTCGGGGATCTCCACGACAAGTGGGAGGAATGGAGGGGAACTTGGTGCTAGATTTAGGAGGATAACTTCCCGGCATTCTGCTTGTCGCGAACGAGGAAGATTGACTAGGATGATAACTGGCATAAGCTTGGTGCCAGCAAGAAGAAGCTTCGTCCGATTTTGAACAGGTTTGCCCGCCTGCGGGATGCCGGCCTGACTGTAGAGATGGTTGGAGCTGACTTCTTGTGACGCCTCATCGCCCCGCTACAACAGATAGACAGGCCAACTTGGCTGTATCAAAATGTCGGGGACATAATGTGGTTGTACCCAGGCCATGGCTACAACTTGATAGTGCTGGGCCACTCCTAGCTCTGCCAGCAGTTGTTTCACAAATTGGGCACTTTCCACTTGCCGGCCACGGTTGTCCCATTGCACATAAACAAAGAGAGGAGTGACATCTTGGCGTGGATGCCAGACTGCTCTGCTGCTGGGGTCAAAGAAAGCTAGGAACTGCCCTCTTTGTCAGATGATAAGAGGTGGGCTTCTGAGCTAGTGGAGAAGGTCGAGCGAGAGGAGCGCGGCCCGGTCAAGGAAACCACAGAAGAGGAGCAGGCATACATCGCCAGAAGAGTCGCAGAGGCCCCCAGGCTTGCACCTGCAAAGCCTACGGTCCTTGCTAAGGACACTGAAGAAGATGCACAGGAGGAAGAAGATGATGAAGACGAGGATGACAATGAGGAGCCCGTTGAAGAGGGACGGGAAGGGCCCATCCAGGATGAGGCTGCCGGGGAGGAAATGACAGAGACACCAGAAGATGAAGACTTCCAGGTCAGCAAGCTGCCGTGCCACCTCCGCAGTAGGGGGAGCCAAGAGAGCGTTGAGACGTCCATTTTGCATCATGTTTTCTTACTATTACTTATAATGTTTTTATCCACAATAATTCTTTTTGGAGTAATTCTAATGCGTTTTCTCTCATAATTTGCAAGGAACACACCAAGAGGGAGAATTCCGGCAGCTGGAAATCTGGACCTGAAAAAGCTACGTCATGCTACCTATTATGCACAACTCCAAATAAGTTGAAACTTCACGGAGACTTTTTATGGAATATTTAAGAAATACTGGAGCCAATAATCACCAGAGGGGGGCCACCAGGTGGGCACAACCCACCTAGGTGCGCTAGGCCCCCCAGGCGCGCCCTGGTGGGTTGTGGCCTCCTCGGCCCACCTCCGATGCCCATCTTCTGGTATATAAGTGGTTTTGATCTAGAAAAATAAGGATATGACTTTCGGGATGGAGCGTCGCCGCCTCGAGGCGGAACTTGGGCAGGAGCACTTTTGCCCTCGGACGGAGCGATTCTTTCGCCTGGGGAACTTCCCTCCCGAAGGGAGAAACCATCATCATCATCACCAACAACTCTCCCATCTTGGGAAGGGCAATCTCCATCAACATCTTCAACAGCACCATCTCCTCTCAAACCCTAGTTCATCTCTTGTCTTCAATCTTGTTACCGGAACTATAGATTGGTGCTTGTGGGTGACTAGTAGTGTTGATTATATCTTGTAGTTGATTACTATGGGCGTGTTTGGTTGCTTGCGTAGCTACAGGCTGCATTGCATGGGGCGTCCTGGGTGAGCCTGGCCTGGTTGGGCTGATGCAAGGATGAGTAGAGATGGGTGTTTGGTGAACTTGCATGATATTGCTGCACTACGAGCAGGTTTTTCTGAATTTTGTTGGGCTTGACATATCATTGTTTGCTAGCTACTTCAGCGACAGGTGGCTAATACGTAATCCATCGCTCGAGCCGCCAGTCATGACCAAAACTGCACTACTCCAGCTATCTCGCACACTTGAACTGAAACAGAGGAGATAGATTGGCCGAGTTGTGCAGACTCGACCGATATTGCCGCGAGTCACCGTGCAAATGCAACCGATCGTTTCCTTCAGTGAGGAACGCTGTGACGCAGCAGCGCCGGGTGACGAGACCCGGAGCTCGGCGGCTCCAGACGGTAGGACGAGGACGGCAGCAACGATGCTTGGTCGAGGTCGATGGTGGCTGCAACGCTTGGTCGACGACGATGGCGACGGCACTTGGTCGAGGACAGCGGCGGCGGCGATGCTTGGTCCAGGACGACGACGACGACGGCGACGCCACTTGGTCGAGGACGGCAGCAGCTACCCTTGGTCGAGGACGACGGCGAAGACACTTATCGAGGACGATGGCGGCGCGCGGCTACCCTTGGTCGTGGACGACGACGGCGACAGCACTTGGTCGAGGACCACGGCGGCGGCGACGACGACGACGACGTTTGGTCGAGGACAATGGCAGTGCTTGGTGGAGGTTGAACGAGGACAACAGAGTTTGACGAGGGCGGCGGCGACCGCTGGTTGAGGACGACAACGGCGGCGTTTGGTCTAGCGACGAAGAGATGAAAGATAGTAGAAGAAAAGCGAACGAGCCAGAGCCTGCATGCGAGAAATGCGAGAAACTTGCGTTTCCCTCGGCCTGGCTGGGAGGCCTCCTTTTGCATCCACGGACCAGGCTCACCAGCCCATGCAGCCTACCAAACCACCCAAATTTTGCATGGCGGGTGCGAGCCACATGCAAACCAGGAAACCAAACACCCCCTATATGGTTTATTTGGTGGAATATTATATGTTCAGATTCGTTATGCTATTTAATACCCCTCTGTTCTTGAGCATGATTATTATTTGTGAGTAGTTACCTTTGTTCTTGAGATCACGGGAGAAATCATGTTGCAAGTAATCATGTGAACTTGGTATGTGTTCGATATTTTGATAGTATGTATGTTGTTATTCCCTTAGTGGTGTCATGTGAAGATCGACTACATGACACTTCACCATATTTGGGCCTAAGGGAATGCATTGTGGAGTAGCAATTAGATGGTGGGTTGCGAGAATGGCAGAAGCTTAAATCCCAGTTTATGCGCTAATCCATAAGGGACCGATTGGATCCAAAAGTTTAATGCTATGGTTAGAATTTATTCTTAATACTTTTCTCGTAGTTGTTGATGCTTGCGGGAGGGTTAATCATAATTTGGAGGTTTGTTCAAGTAAGAACAGCAACTAAGCACTGGTCCACCCACATACCAAATTATCAAAGTAGCGAACACAAATCGAACCAACATGATGAAAGTGACTAAATGAAATTCCCATGTACCCTCAAGAACGTTTTGCTTATCATAAGAGACCGTTTTGGCCTGTCCTTTGCCTCATAAGGATTGGGCTACCTTGCTGCACTTTTGTTACTATTATCATTACTTGCTCATTACAAATTATCTTGCTATCAAACTACTTCTCTACTTACAATTTCAGCACTTACAAACAATACCTTACCGAAAACTACTTGTCATTTTCTTCTGCTCCTCATTGGGTTCGACACTCTTACTTATCAAAAAGAGCTACAATTGATCCCCTATACTTGTGGGTCATCAAGGCAATTTTCTGGTGCCGTTGCTGGGGAGTGAAGCGCCTTTGGTAAGTGGAATTTGGTAAGGAAACATTTATATAGTGTGCTGAAATTTATTATCACTTGGTACTATGGAAAACAATCCTTTGAGGGGTTTGTTCAGGGTATCTTCACCTGGTCCGGAACCACAATTATCCACCCCTCAACCTACTACACCTACTGAAAATATTGAATATGAAATTCCTTCGGGTATGATAGAACAACTGCTAGCTAATCCTTATGCAGGAGATGGAACCGAACATCCTGATATGCACTTGATATATGTGGAACAAATTTGTGGATTGTTTAAGCTTGCAGGTTTACCCAGGGATGAAGTGATGAAAAGGGTTTTCCCTTTATCTTTGAATGGAAAACGCATTGTCATGGTATATGCTATGTGATGAGATTGGATCATGGAATTGGAATCGTTTGAAATTGGAGTTCCACCCAAAAAAAATATCCTGTGCATCTAGTTCATCGTGATCGGAACTATATATATAATTTTTGGCCTCATGAAGGAGAAAGTATCACTCTAGCTTGGGGGAGGCTTAAGTGAATGTTATATTCATGCCCCAATCATGCTTGATACTTCTTGTGTTGGTCAAACCATGCTTGATACTTCTTGTGTTGGTTCATTTATGAAGAAGACTATTGAATTCCGGTGGGATATTTTGGAAAGAATTAAATGCAACTCTGAAGATTGGGAACTTGACGAAGGTAAAGAGTTAGGTATTAAAATTAAATATGATTGTGTTAAATCTTTTATGGATATCGATGCTTTTCAAAAGTTTAGCACTAAATACGAACTTGACTCTGAGATAGTAACCTCCTTTTGTGAATCATTTGCTACTCATGTTGAACTCCCTAAGGAGAAGTAGTTTAAATATCACCCACCTATTAAAGAAGAAATTAAAAAACCAGTGCCAGTTAAAGAAGAAACTATACTTTATAATGTTGATCCAGTTCTTCCCTCTGCTTATATTGAGAAACCACTTTTCCCTGTTAGGATAAAGGAACATGCTAAAGTTTCAACTGTGGTTAACAAAAGTTATATTAGAACACCTAAACCTGATGAACAAATTAAAGTTGAACCTAGTATTGCTATGGTTAAAGATCTCTTAGAAGAAGATATGGATGGGCATGTTATTTACTTCTGTGAAGAAGCTGCTAGAATTGCTAAATCTGACAAAAGAGATAAACATAGACCTGTGGTTGGCATGCCTGTTATTTCAGTTAAAATAGGAGATCACTATTATCATGGTTTATGTGACATGGGTGCTAGTGTGAGTGCTATTCCTTACACTTTATATGAAGAAATCATGAAAGACATAGCACCTGCTGAGATAGAAGAAATAGATATTACTATTAAACTTGCCAATAGAGACACCATATCACCAATTGGGATTGTTAGAGATGTTGAAGTCTTGTGTGGGAAAATTAAATACCCTACTGATTTTCTTTTTCTTGGTTCCCCACAAGATGACTTTTGTCCCATTATCTTTCGTAGACCTTTCTTTAACATAGTTAATGCTAAGATAGATTGTAAGAAACAAATTGTTGGTGTTAGCTTTGGTGACGAGTCTCATGAGTTTAATTTTTCCAAGTTTAGTAGAATTCATCATGAAAAAGAATTGCCTAGTAAGGATGAATTAATTGTTCTTGCTTCTATTGTTGTTCCAGCTACTGATCCTTTAGAACAATATTTGCTAGACCATGAAAATGATTCACATATGCATGAAAGAAATAAAATAGATAAGATTTTCTTTGAACAACGTCCTCTACTTAAACACAATTTGCATATTGAAACTCTAGGAGGTCCTCCTCCACCTAAAGGTGATCTTGTGTTTGAATTAAAACAATTGCCAGACACTTTGAAATATGCTTATCTTGATGAAAAGGAAATATATCATGTTATTATTAGTGCTAACCTTTCACAACATGAAGAAGAAATATTTTTAAAAGTTCTAAGGAAGCACCGAGCTGCTATTGGATATACTCTTGATGATTTAAAGGGCATTAGTCCCACTCTATGTCAGCACAAGATTAATATGGAGCCTGATGCTAAACTCGCTGTTGATCACCAACATCGGTTAAATCCGAAGATGAAAGAAGTGGTAAGAACGGAAATATTAAAACTTTTGGAAGAAGGTATAAATGGAAGTAGATGGGTAAGTCCTATTCATTGTGTCCCTAAGAAAGGAGGTATAACTATTGTTCCTAATGATAAGAATGAACTTATTCCACAAAGAATTGTTACAAGCTATAGAATGGTAATTGATTATAGAAAATTAAATAAAGCAACTAGGAAAGATCATTACCCTTTGCCTTCTATTGATCAAATGCTTGAAAGATTATCTAAGCACACACACTTTTGCTTCCTTGATGGATATTCTGGTTTTCCACAAATACCTGTTTCTCAACCTGATCAAGAAAAGACTACTTTTACTTGTTCCTTTGGAACTTATGCTTATAGACGTATGCCTTTTAGTTTATGTAATGCACCTGCTACCTTTCAAAGATGTATGACTGCTATATTCTATGATTTTTGTGAAAATATTGTTGAAGTTTTCATGGATGACTTTTTTGTTTATGGGAAGTCTTTTGATGGTTGTTTAAGCAATCTTGAGCGAGTTTTGCAGAGATGTGAACAAACAAATCTTGTCTTGAATTGGGAGCAGTGCCACTTTATGGTTAATGAAGGTATTGTCTTGGGTCATAAAATTTCTGAAAGAGGTATTGAAGTGACCAAGCTAAGGTTGATGCAATTGAGAAAATGCCATGTCCTAAAGATATCAAAGGTATTCGTAGTTTCCTAGGTCATGCTGGTTTCTATAGGAGATTTATCAAAGACTTTTCTAAAATTTCTAGGCCTCTTACAAATCTTTTGCAAAAGGATATTCCTTTTGTTTTTTATGATGATTGTCTTGAAGCCTTTGAAACACTCAAAAAATCCTTAATATCTGCACCTATTGTTCAACCACCTGATTGGAACTTGCCTTTTGAAATTATGTGTGGTGCTAGTGATTATGCTGTTGGTGCTGTTCTAGGACAAAGAGTTGATAAGAAACTTAATGTTATTCATTATGCTAGTAAAACTTTAGACAATGCTCAAAGAAACTATGCTACTACTGAAAAAGAATTCTTAGCATTGGTATTTGCTTGTGATAAATTTAGACCTTATATTGTTGATTCCAAAGTAACTATTCACACAGACCATGCTGCTATTAAATATCTTATGGAAAAGAAAGATGCTAAACCTAGACTTATCCGTTGGGTTCTCTTGTTACAAGAATTTGATTTACACATTATTGATAGAAAAGGAGCCGAGGACCCAATAGTTGATAACTTGTCTAGGCTTGAAAATGTGCTTGATGACCCACTACCTATTGATGATAGTTTCCTGATGAGCAGTTAGCTACAATAAATGTTGCTAATAATACTCCTTGGTATGCTGACTATGCTAATTACATTGTTGCTAAATATTTACCACCTAGCTTTACATACCATCAAAAGAAAAAATTCTTCTATGATTTAAGACATTACTTTTGGGATGACCCACATCTTTATAAAGAAGGAGTAGATGGTATTATTAGAAGTTGTGTACCTGAGCATGAACAGGGTCAAATCCTACGGAAATGTCACTCCGAGGCTTATGGAGGGCATCATGCTGGAGATAGAACTGCTCACAAGGTATTGCAATATGGATTTTACTGGCCTACTCTCTTCAAGGATGCCCGTAAGTTTGTCTCTTCTTGTGATGAATGTCAAAGAATAGGTAATATCGGTAAGCGTCAAGAAATGCCTATGAATTATTCACTTGTTGTTGAACCATTTGATGTTTGGGGATTTGATTACATGGGACCTTTTCCTTCCTCTAATGGGTATACACATATTTTGGTTGGTGTTGATTATGTTACTAAATGGGTAGTAGCCATTCCAACCAGTAGTGTTGGTCACAACACCTCTATTAAAATGCTTAAGGAAGTTATTTTTCCAAGGTTTGGAGTCCCTAGATATTTAATGACTGATGGTGGTTCACACTTTATTCATGGTGCTTTCCGTAAAATGCTTGCCAGGTATGATGTTAACCATAGAATTGCATCACCCTATCATCCTCAGTCTAGTGGTCAAGTTGAACTTAACAATAGAGAAATAAAATTAATTTTGCAAAAGACTGTCAATAGGTCCAGGAAGAACTAGTCTAAGAAATTAGATGATGCACTTTGGGCTTATAGACCAGCTTATAAAAATCCTATGGGTATGTCTCCTTATAAAATGGTTTATGGAAAAGCTTGTCATTTGCCTCTTGAGTTAGAACATAAAGCATATTGGGCAATCAAAGAACTCAATTATGATTTCAAACTTGTTGGTGAAAAGAGGTTATTTAATATTAGCTCTTTAGGGGTGTGTCTTCTTGGAGTCATCAAGTGGAATGGAATAGGTCTGACCCGTCCCTGGGCCTCATTCCCGTGTTTGGTGGGCAACTAGTACCCAGAACCCACTCATTCCCAAAAAACGAATATTCGGCCCAGATCCGGAACACACCCATACCTCCAATTAAGTGGAATCACGCGGAACCGCTCGCTCTCGGTCGCGAAATGCTATCGTCTCTCCCTCTGTCAAACTACGCCGCTTCTCCCTTGTCTCTCCCTCCATTGACCTGCGCCGAATCAACAACGCAGGAGATGGTTGAGCGGCTGCAGGGTAGAGGGCTTGCATCGGGGCAACCCCACGCGGCGGCGGCTCATGAAA
Organism: Triticum urartu; assembly: GCF_003073215.2. Classification (NCBI taxonomy): domain Eukaryota; kingdom Viridiplantae; phylum Streptophyta; class Magnoliopsida; order Poales; family Poaceae; genus Triticum; species Triticum urartu. Next base: position 434,236,657 of record NC_053028.1, on the reverse strand, counting down.
CAAGACGCCACGGCGATGCACCTCACACGGCGGTGGAAGGAACCGAGCTTGCCTCAAGCGGCAGCGAAAGGGGAAGCACCCGATCGTGGCTAGTCCTTGCCGACGGCGGCGTCCATTTTTGCAGGCAGTTTGACCTGTTCCAAATTGTTTGTGCTGTTATGCTGGGTGATGCGATACTATCGTGGCGGCCCAAACTTTATAGATCCATATACGTTCAGTTTATGCATAGTGTTCATGTGGTGAAGCATGAACTAGAGGGGAAGAATTTATTTTGTCATGCTTCACATTGTCAAATTGTTTGTGTTCCAAAGTTTACCGATTACATCTCTTCAGTTCGTTCTTGTGACACTGTCAAATTTTTGTCATTCAGTTCATGCTTGTGACACTATCAAATTTAGAAGGGGATAATTTATTTGCCATTCAGTTCATGATTGTGACACTATCAAATTCGGTTGTCATTCAGTTTATGCATAGTGTCATAGTTTATGTGCTGATGCATTGACAAATTTACCGATTCCATCTCTTCAACCAAACGCAGGAACAAAACCATTCCGTTCCAGCTTTTGACACCAACCAAACACATGATCGGAATCGACCCATTCCACTGGAATGGAACAGAATGGAACCATTCCATTCCACTTGGCTCCTCAACCAAACACACCCTAGATGAATGGATAACCCAAGCTTATGAAAATGCAAAGTTATTCAAAGAAAAAGTTAAAAGATGGCATGACAAAAGAATCCAAAAGCATGAGTTTAAATTCGGAGAATATGTTCTTTTGTACAACTCTCGTTTCAGATTTTTTGTAGGAAAGCTCCTCTCAAAATGGGAAGGCCCATATGTCATTGAGGAGGTTTACTGGTCTGGAGCCATCAAAATAAATAACCCTAAAGGTACTGACCCGAATGTTGTCAATGAGCATCGAATAAAGCATTATATCTCAGGTACTCCTATTAATTTTGAAAGTAGTATTATCCAAACCATGACACCGGAAGAACACATAAAAGAGTCCTTCCAGAACACTCCAGAATCGTGAAAATAAGGAGGTACGTGACACGGTAAGTAAACGGACTCCGAAAAATCTGCAAAAATATTTTTCATCAGTTTTGGAATATTTTAGAATTTTGGAAATAAAGAAAAATCTAGGAAGCATCCCCTGGTGGGCACAAGACACCATGGCACGCCAGGCCTGGCGCGTCCAGGTGGGTTGTGCCCACCTGGGACACCTTCCGTACTCCCTTTTTCTACCATATACTTGTCATCCAAGATAAAAAAATCTTTATATACTTCCCGAACCTGTTGATCACCGTATCGCGAAGAAATCCCCTGTTCTCTTTTCTTGTTGCTTTCTGCGTAGATCTAAAAATATGTCTTCCCAAGACTCTGAGGGTGAGAGCTATGTTGCTGATCTCGTCGCAAACCCCAAGTCCTATGGGGATGAGGGGCACTATAGCTGGACCTCCAAAGAAGAATATGATGAATCGGTTCCTCCCCGGTTAAAAAACGAAAGCATGGAGGCGTTATGCAAGAAGATAATAAGACTCGAGATAGATAATTTCGAGTTGATGATGGAAAATTTTATTCTCCGTCAGAAGCTGGAGGAAGCGAAGGGCAAACCTTCTACCTTCTCACCACCACCATTACCTTCTTCTTCATCACCATCACCTTCTTCACCACCGAAGGAGAATTAAGTATCGGGTATGGGCACTCCCCTTGGCTTCCGCCAAGCTTGGGGGAGGTGCCCCGGTATCGTATCATCCCACTATCTTTTGCTTTTACTTATCTTAGTTCAATCTTTTCTTTTAGATGAAATAAAAGTTTAGTTCGATCCTTTCTTCTTTGAGAGTTTGCTTAGTGATCTATCCTTGTAATCGTGTGCAAGTTTGGAACATCCCAAAATTCTAAATTTTCGCATGTTATATTAAATAAATAGTTTTGATTGATTGTTTGATTTGTGGTGTGGTTACTTGAGTGCAATTGAATGAAATTTGAAACTTTTGGAAGTTAAATGAGAGGGAATAAAAAGACTTTCCCAAACTTTCACTTTGCATTTTGATCTCCATGAATTCAAATTACTTTCATCACAAAACCCTGGAGAGAAGATGACATGACTTCTTCCATTTAACTAAATGTAAGGGGTTTTAAAAACATTTGAATTTTTATTTGGAAATATTTTTTTCAATTCAGAAACTTTAAGCAACTCAATGATTTTCATGAGAGAAGATAAAATGACTTCTTCAAATCATATGAAATATGAGTTGGGAGTTTAAAAGAATCAAATTGGAAGTCCCTTTTGAAATTATTCTCATTTTGGAGTTATTTGGATTTTATTCAAATTATTTTTCTCCAAAAATAAAATATATGGAAATTAGGGTAAAATGGTTCCCTACATTAGAAAATTGGAGATAAATAAATTTGAATTTATTTTAGTATTTTAAAACGGTTTTTATTGGGTTTTATTGCAGCAGTAACACTGTTTGCTTTATTTAAAATTTTGTGGAATTTATTTTCCACTGAAAATATGTTCATCATTCAGGAAATATTTTTATGAAAATTTTTATATATAATATTCCTACATAAAATTTTATTTTTATTTTCGTTATTCAGTTTATCTTTTTCCGTTAAAAAAACAAAAACTGCGCGTGCGCCTGGAACTAACTGTCGCCCACGTGCGCAGCATAGTGGCAGCGGGCACCCCATCTTTCTTTTTCTTTTTCCTAGATGGTCCAGGCCCAGCCAGCCATAATCCTTCTCAGTTTTTTTTCTTTTCTTCTTTAGCCAAAAAAAACCTACAGCTTGCAGTGTACGCCTATGCCCCGCCCGTGTTGCTTCTTAGCCCATGCGGTTCCTCTTTTCTTTTCTTTTCGTTTACTTTTAGCCCCACATTGCCCAGTTATATATCTCTAAGTCTCTTTTCCACCTATAAATATAGATCTATAGAGCCTCCAAAAATCATTCAACTCGGATTAAATCAATATATTTTGATTTGACTAGATTCACTAAAAAAATTCTTTTCTTTTCTTCGACGGGACTTCTGAAAGTTGTCTACTCTCTTCGAAATCGTCTTTTCTCTATACTAGTACGGTAAAATAATTAGATTATCAATTAGTCTCTATATTTATACATTAGACCTATAATTCTTTTAGCCGTAACTATTTTTCTTCCGTAAAACATCTTGGCCCTGATTTTTCAAATAGCCATAACTTTTTTACTCGTTCATCCAAATTAGATGAAACCAGCGTCTATAGTTTTGTCTTGTTTTCACCTATCCAATGAACCTGTCACATCAACTTTTTGAAATTTTCAAATTTTTAAATTTGTTTAGATTCATATTCAAACTTCTTTTGATCATAACTTGAGTTTGGTAACTCCGACTGGGTTGATTCTTTTTACAAATCGAAGATCTTGACCTAAAATTTCTGATAAGACCAAATCCACCTAATTTTGGTACTATTATAAATTGTTTTCTGTTACAAGAGTTAATTGCTTGTTTTTGAAGTTTTCCGAAGTCTTTTCTTTGATTCTTTTGCATGATTGCTTATGTGTGGTTACTATTGCTTGCTTACGAAAGATTGAACAGAGTGTGACGAGTAGAACTATCAGGAGTTATGGGTGCGAATCATCTTCATCAATAGTACAAGGCAAGTTCACACTTCGATCATACATTTTTCATACCCAGTTTTACTTGCATTAGTTTCACCCTCAAACATTGCATGGTTACGATTTGATTAACATGTGGGTATTGGGAAGTAGTTGATGAGGTAGGAACCTATTGACTTTTATTCAAACCCTGGGAATTCTACTTTATGCTTATACTGCTATGCTATGCTAGTAGACGTGGTTTGGTTTGAGTGATCCATGACAGCTTTGAGAGTTATTATTAATGGTTAAACTTAAGGTGGCTACTTTAATACACATCTGGTGGATTGGTTGGGGCACCCTGGAGCACCCAATGGTTTGCCCGGGCACCTAGAAAACCCGGTGCTTGCCCAAGGGGATCCCGGAGTACCCGTGTGATCACCCTATGGAATGCCACCCAGGCTCAAAGGGATCATAAGATTATTCATGCTAGAAACTTCCGTGTGCAACCACAAGCCGCTAGCAGATGTAGGGGGAAAGTAGGTGGTACTGTCTACCCAGAGTAAAGAGTTAATGCTTTGGAAAGATTGTGTCTCGGTCATCCGTTTCTCAAACAACATGTAGTGCGAGAAATTCAACGGAGGAGATCGAGTCTTGCGGGGGAAAGTGTGCAAACCTCTGCAGAGTGTACAAACTAATCATGATTAGCCGTGTCCCCGGTTATGGACATCTTGAGTATCTGGTTCTTGAATTATCGATTTTATCTCATCACTTTACTTAATTAATTTGTGGGGTTATAATTATTATTTTGGGATTGAGTTGGAGGAATCTTCTCAATAAGTTTTAATCAAATTGGTAGTTAAATAAAAATATTCCTTTGTTGTAGGGGAAAATTAGCTTTATGCAAAATTAAACTTAGAGCCTCCACCAGCCAAATATGCATGTAGTGATAGCCATTATTTAGTATTGCTATATAGTGTGAAATTGCCAGTACATTCAATATAATGACCTACATGGTTGCAACGTCTCATGTTGTAGGAATCTTACGACGAGTAAGTGATACGTTAGGTTATGATTTCTACACTCAACTTTGCCGTTGGTGTTGATGGGAACCCACAACCTTATTGTTACTTCCACTATATGGATTGAGGTAATAGTATTTACGTTAATTTATACATGTGATTTACCTCTGTTATAAATCCTCGAGTACTGTGTGTGTCAGTACACCGATCTAGGGATGAAACTTAAGCACAGAGACTTGACCGTTTCAGGTCGGATCGCTACAAAGTTATATAATAAAGTTTAGTATGAGTTTTACTTTCTTTACTTTCATGTTGCAAATAAAAGAAAATAAATAAGAAATGAAACAAATATAAGAAAGAAAATAAATAATGAAAAGATTATATACTAATCCTATGGTAGGTGATAGCACTACATAAGGAAAAGTATAAGTAGAAAATTTTATTAGAGATTGACAAACATAGCATTAGTCAATGATGCAACTCATGAAAGAATTAATAAGGGAAGAGAAGATTCACATATAAATATACTATCCTAGAAATCTTTTATGATTGTGATCCCTCATCAAAATATTATATGCCAAAATTGTTGACGTTGGACGAGGAAGACAACTTAATGATTTATGTTTGTTCATATTCACATAGAAGCCATATTGTCATAGATCATTTAACATGTGATGCTTGCCCCTATCTTTGCTAGCCAAAAATTCCGTGCTAAGTAGAGATACTACTTGTGCATCCAAAAACCCTTAAACCCGAATCTTTTTCAAGTGTCCACCATACCTACCTAGGGATTGAGCAAGATCCCTCAAGTAAGTTGTCATCGGTGCAAAAAGGCAATAAAATTTGCTTCTAAAAGTGTGTGATCATTTAGTGTAAGAGAAAATTGAGCGTTGTATGAACTTGGATGACAAAGAATAAAAGCGAGAGACTGCATAATAAAGGTTGTCATCTTAAGGGGCAATACAACGTGACGTTCTCTTGCACTAAGGGATTGAGCATACAAACAAATAAGCGCATGGCAACCTCTGCTTCCCTCTGCAAAGGGCCTATCTTTTACTTTTATGCAAAGAGTCAAAGTTTTTCTCTCTATTCCTTTTATTTTTCTCCTTTGGCAAGCATCACGTGGTGAGGAAATATCTAGGCACATATGTCCAGTTGAATATGGGTGACATGAGTTATTATTGTTGACATCACCCTTGAGGCGAGTATGTTGGGAGGCAAAATCATAAGCCCCTATCCTTCTATGTGTCTAGTTGAAACGTTTTTCTCATGGGTACGAGGTGAGTGTTAGTAATCACAGAAGACTATATGATGGTTGAGTATGTGGACTTGCCTAAAGGCTCCGACACGTGACTCTTCCTGAAAAGATGATGAATTGTAGTTGCAAAATTGACTGAGAACATAGTTTGTTGGTTTCTAATAGAGTTTTTTCTTTATACTTTGAATGTGTGATGAACTATTACTTATTCATGAGAAGTATATGATAAAAGTTCTATGATAAAAGTCATGTGTTTAATTTTGTTGCAGTTATAATAATCAACATGATGCTTCTATGTCCGTATTTTGTTTTTATCGGCACCTCTCTCTCTCCAAGCATGTGGACATGTTTTTCGATCTTGGTTTTCGCTTGAGGACAAGCGAGGTCTAAGCTTGGGGGAGTTGATACGTCCATTTTGCATCATGTTTTCTTACTGTTATTTATAATGTTTTTATCCATAATTATGCCTTTTGGAGTAATTCTAATGCCTTTTCTCTCATAATTTGCAAGGAACACACCAAGAGGGAGAATTCCAGCAGCTGGAAATCTGGACCTGAAAAAGCTACGCCAGGCTACCTATTATGCACAACTCCAAATAAGCTGAAACTTCATGGAGAATTTTTATGGAATATTTAAGAAATACTGGAGCCAATAACCATCAGAGGGGGGCCACCAGGTGGGCACAACCCACCTGGGCGTGCCAGGCCCCCCAAGCGCGCCCTGGTGGGTTGTGGCCTCCTCGGCCCACCTCCGGTGCCCATATTCTGGTATATAAGTGGTTTTGACCTAGAAAAAAAATAAGGAGAAGACTTTCGGGACGGAGCGCCATCGCCTCGAGGCGGAACTTGGGCAGGAGCACTTTTGCCCTCCGGCGGAGCGATTCCGCCGGGGGAACTTCCCTCCCGGAGGGGGAAAACATCGTCATCATCATAACCAACAACTCTCCCATCTTGGGGAGGGAAATCTCCATCCACATCTCTTGTGTTCAATCTTGTTACCGGAACTATAGATTGGTGCTTGTGGGTGACTAGTAGTGTTGATTACATCTTGTAGTTGATTACTATATGGTTTATTTGGTGGAAGATTATATGTTCAGATCCATTATGCTATTTAATACCCCTATGATCTTGAGCATGATTATTATTTGTGAGTAGTTTCCTTTGTTCTTGAGGTCACGGGAGAAATCATGTTGCAAGTAATCATGTGAACTTGATATGTGTACGATATTTTGATAGTATGTATGTTGTTATTCCCTTAGTGGTGTCATGTGAACGTCGACTACATGACACTTCACCATATTTGGGCCTAAGGGAATGCATTGTGGAGTAGCAATTAGATGGTGGGTTGCGAGAGTGACACAAGCTTAAACCCCAGTTTATGCGCTAATCCGTAAGGGACCGATTGGATCCAAAAGTTTAATGCTATGGTTAGTATTTATTCTTAATACTTTTCTCGTAGTTGCGTATGCTTGCGGGAGGGTTAATCATAAGTTGGAGGTTTTTTCAAGTAAGAACGACACCTAAGCACTGGTCCACCCACATACCGAATTATCAAAGTAGCGAACACAAATCGAACCAACATGATGAAAGTGACTAGATGAAATTCCCGTGTACCCTCAAGAACGCTTTGCTTATCATATGAGACCGTTTTGGCCTGTCCTTTGCCTCATAAGGATTGGGATACCTTGCTGTACTTTTGTTACTATTATCGTTACTTGCTCGTTACAAATTATCTTGTTATCAAATTACTCCGCTACTTACAATTTCAGCACTTGCAGACAATACCTTACCGGAAACTACTTGTCATTTCCTTCTACTCCTCATTGGGTTCGACACTCTTACTTATTGAAAAGATGTACAATTGATCCCCTATACTTGTGGCTCATCAAGTGCGAGCACTCCACAGCCATGATCCACCTCCGCGGCAAGGAAGTCCACCTCCAAGACCGGGAAGCAAAAGACAATACGTCAGCAATCCTCTCAGCTGGTCAAGCTCAAGCCTCCATCTTACCGGGAAGAACTTCCCGAGGACGACGAGGTTCTGCCCCCGCAAGGTCACTACCACCAACCATCAAGAGGGCCAGGGAGTCTCCACTGCCATCCCAGTATAAGATGGACATGCTCATCGAATCCAATGAAGAGTAAGAAATTCCTTACTTCGCCATGTCTCAATTTGTTTTACTTGTTGATTCTGATCTAGCCTCTTGTTGTATCAAGGAGGAAGAGACACTCACACAGCGGGTGAAGCGGGCCAAGGCATCGGCGGCGCGTGGCTCGTCGTCAGGGGTTGGGCAGGTGGCACTGGTGGACGACCCCATGGTCTCCAGCCCCCAGACCAGCCCCTGCGCATGGACGTGCCCCCGCCTCAGCTGGCTGATTCAATTGTCATGGAACGTTCTTCTCGTGAGGGTAAGGAGGCCGGAGGGGAGCACCAAGCCAAAAAGGACCAAGAAGTAGATCCTGCCAAGGGTCCCCCGTCAACCACCATTCTTGGGAGTACTTCTCCGGCAAGGGCCTCCACCAACGACATTGCTCACATCGGCTCTTCTCCAATGACGGAAATCGCCAAGGGCCATGTGCCGACAACGGAAGTTGCCGGGGGTGGGGACACCCCCACCCAACAAGTACAGCCAGGTAATCCTCTTGTCGCAAAGTTGCTTCTACAAGAATCTTTTTCCTTTGTTTTTATCAGTAACTGAGACCTCAATCCTTTTGTTTTATCTTGTCTCGGCTTTCCAGCCCCAACCCTTCTCGTAGAAGGGGATGAGCTTGTGGAGGTTGCCGGGATTGCCAAAGCCGCTACCGAAGAGGCCACTAAAATTGCTACCGCGGAAAACCCCAACCGCACTAATGGTAATATCCAGGAAGCAGACGTGGCGATGGAGGAGGTCCCCGTCAACCGATCTGAACCCACCAAGATGGACGTGGACGCAGCGCAAACCACAGACCTGCATCCCATACTTGTCGAGCCGCTAGTGTCGGTGGCCCCTCCGATCCTGCCCACGAGCACAGACATGGTGCCTTTCTAGTCCCATCTTGGAGCCCCCAGCTCGTCCACCACCGCAGGACTGAACTTTGAGGAGGAAATTGCATGAATCCTGCTCCCCTTGGCTCAGAGGTCCACTGATGCAGAAGACATTGCCAATGAGCTAGAGGATTACGCATTAGCGCAGACTTTGGTTGTCGGGTTCAAAGATACCTAGGAAAGGTATGGCAAGAGATGGAAGCAGATCGAGGAAGAACGCAGGGCCCATGACATGGCTGACCGTCAACTGAAGTAGAAGGCAGAAAAGTTGTGTACATGGTACAACAACCGATCACGCGAACTCAGGAGCCAGGAAGAGAAAATGGCAGCTGCTGCAGAGAAAACAAGAGCTCGCGATGGCAGGCTGACGGTGCGCGAGGCGCAGCTCAACGCCAAAGCCAAAGATCTTTCCATTCAAGAACAGGCTATGGCTGCCACTCTTCGTAGCAAGGATAATGATATTTAGGAACTTGTGAGGCAGCAAACCCAAAAGTTGGAGGATGATCACCAGAAGGCCTTGGAGGCACAAACTTTGAATCATGCCGCCAAGCTCAAAGAGGCCTATGACGAGGTTGCAGCCGCTACGACTGCCAAGCTCAAAGAGGCCTATGACGAGGCTGCAGCCGCTACGACCGCCAAGGTAGAAACGGAGGCTCGGGTCGGCAAGCTGAAGGAGGAACTAGCCACCAGTGGCAAGGACATTGAGGCTCTCAAGGTTGAGGCGCAGAAAGTAGTCAACGCCTTGGGGGAGCTGCAGACACAGCTCTCGTCCAAGAGCCAGGAACCGGCCACTGCTAATGGTGTATTCCAATATCTGAAATCCAAACTTGATGGGCAAGATCAGAACCTCAAATTGTACAAGGAGCGGGAGAAGACTTTGTCAGAGAAGCTCACTGCTGCAGAAACCCTCCGAAAGGATGCTTAAGATGCATTGGACAAACTGCAGAAGATGTACTCCCTTTGTACAGAGGAGTTGGTCTATACAGCCGAGCGCATCTCCTCCCAGCTTGCAGTCATGGAGATGAAGAGCTGGTGTTTCCCTACTTCAGAGCATGAGGTTGCCAGCGCCAAATTGTCCAAGTTCTTCAATGTCTTGATCGAAGCGTTAAAGATGTATCACGAAAATAGGGATGCAGCTTTTGCCAACGAGTCCCGGAAGTTCGCCCACGACATGCTCCACACCGCGCTAGTCAGTCTAGTTTGCCACAATCCAGGGCTCGATGTCTACAAGTCCTTCAAGAAGTTGCCACCGAACACAGACACTTCCTTCACCGACAAGATCGTCGCCCTCGTCTATGACAAGGTTCTCCAGGTCCCTAGGGTTCAGGGCGGCCACACCAATTAAGCTTGTCATCGTATGAACTCTGCTGATCACAAGAACATATTCGACCTTATGTTAGGTCTTCGCTATTCTTGGGATGTAATAGAAATTTTAAGTAGGTGTATGAACTGATGCTATGCTTTTAGTTTATTTTGCTCGTTGTTCTCATATGATTGTGCACCCCACGCATGATGGGAGCTCGCCGAGGCTGACACTAGCCGCGGTGCTTCGGAGGCCAACCCCTAGCAGCCTGCAAGCATATGTGCCATCGGCAAGTTTCCCTTCGATGTTTTCGATGCAGCCGCCCGAACTATTGAGCGGACTCGAAGCAGACAAGGGCGCAAGCGATCACGGAAGAGTCCCTTCACGTTGCGGGTTCTCCATACGAGTACCAGGGCTTAAACTAAAGGCGTCGCAAAGAATAAACAAGATTTCGAAACCAAAAAGGTTTCACAACTTATCTTTTCTTTAATTCACGATGGTTGCTGTCGCGGAGACGCAAACCCCCTCCTTTGCGCTAAAGCCTTGCACGTGGAGATCGGTCTTTGACCCACACACATTGTGGTCGTGACGTATTGCGACACGCGGTGAGGCTTGTCGGGAAAAGACAAAACTTGCCTTGTCGCGGTCCCCTTCTGCAACAATGTTTCTTCACATAATTGGGCGGAAGATCCGATGCACTTGCCGCGGCCCGTGGTCCTGCAAAATGTTCCCGTCGTAGGGCGAACGCTCGAGCCATCGGGCACGACTTATCGATGGAGTTGCGATGGGGTCGGCCTGTAGGTCCGACGTGGTGGACGCGCCCGGGCGCGCCCAAATTTGGGCTGGATATAAGGGGTGCCAATCATCCCAGGCATTTGAGGCCTATTTAAGAAGCCCGTCTGGGTCAAAATTTCGTGACCGGGCGGGCCGCCCATGCGTTTGGGGCCGGTTTGGGGCGCACAACTGTAGATGACTAATGCACCGATATGAAGGAAGGGAGTAATGAAATTGATTGTTCATTTTCGATTTTTTTAGGCTTTTTCAGGAGGGAAACGCTTGTGTGCGGCGTGCCGACGGAAACATCGCGCCACACACACTACGCGTCGGATCGTTTTCTTTAGATCGCCCCCGATCAAGCGTGCACACATTTCTCGGCGGCCCCACTTCTTATCCAAAACCCCATGTCCCATCCCTTCCTCCCCTACTTTTCAGCCACACATTGCATGCTCGAACCTCTGTCTTCTCTTTTCTTTCTCTGTGCATCCCCTACCTCTCGCGCCATGGAATCCATTTTTAAGCGATGTTGCGAGCAAATGATGAAGACGGCGAGATGCATAGTGATGGAGAGACTGCAATCGCATCACCATGTGCTCCGCTGCTGGTTGCGCTATGCTGGGATGCGGTGGTCGCAAATGTTGCATCCAATGGCGAGGGGTGCTGGAACCGGTGGTTCAGAATGATGCATCCAACTTTTTACTACGATCAGTCGACCCGTGGTTGAGGATGCTACCACCAGCGACTAGTCTTTGCTACAACCATGCAATAGAAATCTTCAATGGGTGGTGGGAGTTGCAACCGACGGACAGGAGCTGCATGCTAGCGGCGATGGCTGACGTCGAGCTGCAACCTAGGGCAACAAGAGCTGGATCCAGCAGAGCTGCAACCCGATGTTGGTGGAGCTGCATCCAGCAATGGCAGAAGCTGGGACTGGCATTTTGTTTTGCTGCAGCCCGATGGGAGTGGTGCTGGGGCAACGTGGGGTGGCATCTATTTTTTGCTGCAACCGGTGACCGAATTGCCGGAGCCGCGACCATCGCCAGTGAGGGAGTTGCAACCAACGAGGGTGAAAGCTTGCTGCATGTGTGGATCCGTGGGAGAAATTCAGGAGACGACGGCGACGAGGGCGGCGACGGGTGAGCACGCGGAGTGGTGCTTCGAGGTCGGTCGTGTGCTCGTCCATGGAGAGTGCGATGTCAACTGTTTTTCTCTGAGAGGAGTCATCACGATGAGGAAGAACGAGTGGGGAGGAAAGAAGATCGTGCGACTATCAAGCGTTTTAACACGCCAACGCCTATCAGTGCCCTTTCAGGTGACACCGCAAGACCAACTTTAGGTTCATGCGCTGCTGTCCGAACTCATCTTTCATCTAGAGAATGTGACCCCAGAGTTTCCCCTAAAAAAAGAAATTAACCCCCGAAGTAATCCGGATGGGTTTTATTGATGTAAGGGTCGATTTCACTCCACGTGAATGTAATGTTCCTGTTCACAAACTTGCTAGCCATGGTGCTAGGGCACTGACCGGAAGCCAGCTTGTGTGGCTTACTAATGGATGTTAATGGCTAGTTAATGGAATGCATGGTGTTCCACATAAAAAAAGGGCAAGGGTAAATGTGTAAAATGCAATAGGCAAAATTAAAAGGTTGGACGAAGGACCGAATCATTCCCCCCATCCCCACACGGGGACCGAATCATTCCTCCCACCCCCACACGGGGACAACTACAATAGAATCTGGGCTTGTGATAGAAAAATAGAAAAACGGATCTAGACCATTGGATTGAACATGCATGGTACATATTGTACTGGAGGGAACCCAGACCTCTTACAATACTTTTTATGAAAACCCCCCTACGAACACTTAGATATAAAATAGGAGTTTTGAAGTAACACCTCAAGTTTCTCACATCAAATCATTCTGTCCTTAGTAAAAGCAATTATTTTCAAATCTTCACCTCATTGATGCCTCCTCCCTTAGTTTTATATAAAATCTATTGCATGAAATCTGCAGTATATTTGATTTCGCTAGCAGCTTGTGCTACATCACAAATCATACAAGAAATCCAAACATGTTTTTTTTAGAAGAAGTCCAAACATGTTAGTCACTAACGAGTAAGTGAACCTCACCACAAATATTTGAGTATATGGTCCTTAATACTCCACTTCAAGCAAACATACATTCTGAACTGCACGACTCCAGACAGGACACAACAAAATAGACAGACATACATATTACATTGCTTGAGAGGATAATTTTGCGTACATCATGGGTAAGACTAAGTATGAATGACTAAACTAATCACAGCTCAAGAAGCGTTGCCATTAAAAAACTGCATCAACTTTGCTAGCTTGCCTCCAGCCTTTGCCTCCAGTTCTAGTACTTTTTGCTCATCAAGCTTCTTCTGTTGTGATGCACACGTCACAGCACCACCCCGACCCTGCAGCCTGCTCCACGCCGTTGCGCCAGCCATGGGTACGATTTGCTACTTACTATGGTGCACTGCAGGTGATCTTTGTTTCGTCATACCAACGATCACACCCACCCAACCACGGCCACTGCAACTCTCTCTCCATAACCAATCTTTTCTCTGTGCTGGGCCAGAATGGTTAGCAGTAAAAATTATTTAGTAAAAAATACATGTTATGCACTTATGAGATCTCATTTTCTATCACAACCAAAACATATACTTTCAACCAACCTAAATTCAATTACTATTCGGTATTCACCACATGTAATGCCTATCTAGCGAGTATTACAGGTTGTGACCAGCGATAGAAAACAACAGGGACCTTATAGTTTTAACCATGGACATGGAAATCTCTCAGTTGTTTACTTTATCTCGTACTAGTTCGGCACCTATGGCCGGCAATAGACATGACACATGATAAGGTTGTATACTGTCCTATCACACATGACTGAATCATGGACTTTAACATGGAAAAAGGTAAGAAATTATATTGCATAATATTCAAAAGTGTGTGTACCACTTGAGAGAACGATTGTTTCTTTTTCGGTGTACTGGAATCATCAATGAGAAGCATTGGGGAATTAATCTCTGCAAATAAGGTAGAATCGCTGAAATCTTGATTTTGAGAACTATTGATCAATTGCACTGCTGCAAACAATTTTTTGCAAAAAACATCAGACAAGGGATTATCAGAATCATAGGTACATCAGCGTATTCCTTACTTCCTTACACCAATGTTCTTTCCTGATAGTGCTGGTCCTGGTGTGCTAATGCCGACATTTTTACTTGGCACTCCACTCAAGGTGCCTCAGATTACAATTAAAATGGATGTATATTATCGGCTTTAATACTTTGATAGCCAGTGTATTTGTCGTGGTTATTGTTGGAACTGGGAATACTATTCTTGCTTGCTGGCCTGCTTAATGCCACCGATCATGTTGCTGTGGTTGCACATCTAAAGGTGCTTGGGACAAGTAAAAACCTTCGTGGTTGTTTCATGGTACCTCCCTTTGCAACATTGCTAGTGATTCTGTTTTCCTCATAATCTGAGGCGGCTTCTGTATATGCATATACCAAAGTAGTACCTACCTGATCTACATATCAAAGATTTAAAGAGAGCTTCATAGTTTTCATCTTAAAGATAAGATCATTCTATTAGTGGAAAAATCCGAAGTAACATGAATCAAAATTGCGATATGCTGACAAATGGGGCCATTTCAATTTGTTTGCCTAGTAAAATGAATTACTTTCTTTACAGCTTGTCAAGCTATTGACCATGTATCCGTACTACAGATACTAAGGTTTTTAGTGATTGTCCTAAACTTCAAGGCCCTATGATTATCCAATCATCCTCAACCTCCCAGCTTGGTTCTCCAAAGTACTTATCAATGAAACAAAAGTTGCAAATTAGAGTACCAAACCACCAAGGACAGTAGAAACACACCTTCAAATCGAAGTTACTAAAATGTATCATTTACACAAGAGCAGGTTTGATATGAACAAGTAAAGGAAAATAGAACTATAGAGATGAATAAATTTACTTGAAAGTAAAAATCGGAGTATTTACCAGGAAAATGAATCACCATGTTGAAGATTTGTAGGTTCGCACGACGTCGCATAACCGGTCGGGGAGGAGCTGGCAACCGGCTTGCCGCCGACGAGGTGGGAGGAGCACACGAGCTGACCTGGAGCCTGAGAGAGAGAGAAAGGATGCGAACAACTGACTGCTGCTGGAGATTCAGATCAGACGGTACTGGGAGACGAGGACGTCGGTCCCATGGAGCGACGTGCATCTCCCCAACAACTGGTACCTCTCCGCGGACCGGGTCCCCGTCCCGCCGGTGCTAGCGAGCGGTCGAGCCAGGCGCGATGAGATCGAGCGCCGCCGCCGCCTCCTCCCCGACGATCTATTCCATGATGAGAGGTACGCCCCCGACTCCGTCCTGTGGGACACTTAGCTCCAGGACGAGCACGACGTGCGACGCGCGTCGTACTTCGCCGGCACGGTGGCGGGGCCGCGGCAGGCACGTCGAGAGGTGCGCGGGTGAGCGGCCTGATGCCCATGCCGTTGCCTTCCCCATCGCCACCTCCACCACCTCGCATGACAGCGGAGGAGGAGGCCCGGATCATGGCGCATGTCATGGACGACTCCATGCACACGCACGATGAGCGCCAATGGCCAGGCCTCGAGGAGACGATGGCCCTCCCTGCGGCCGGTGACGTCGCCATCCCCAAGCCGAAGGAGGAGGTGATGGAGGAGCCGCTGGTGGCCGCCTTCCAGCTGGGCCTGGTGGGCCAGGGGTGGACCTGGTCGTGCACAGCGGAGCAGATGGCGGCCGCCGTGGGGGGCAACTGGTGCCCCACGCCGCCGCGGGCGCCGGAGCGCGACGCCTCGCCTCGAGAGGAGGTGGTGCAGGCACCGGCCACCTTCCAGCCCACCGCCCCCGTGCACCGCGGACTGCCGGCACATCTCTAGACGCCGCCGGACTACGTCGACCTCTGCAGCGACGATGACGACACCGACGGCCACTGAAGACGGCGACGGCCAGGGCATGGACGGGCGCGGCAGCAGCGCGTGGGCGGCTTTTTGCTATTTTATTTTTATGTTAATTATGAAACTGGGCCATTTAAGTGCGGCGTGAAACTGGGGCCGTTTTGTGGCTGTGACCTTTATATATTTTTTAAATTTTTTTAAGTGCATTTATTTACTTTTTAGGCATTTTATTTAAGTTTTTTGTTTTTTAATCACGTCCACCCCGGACATGATTTGGGGTGCGGCCGCGCGCTGGGCGCACCCACAACCCAATGGACAAACGCGGACATGGGCGATCGCATCGCCGCCCCAAGGGTGTGTTTGGTTTCTGTCACTGAGTGGAACGGCACGGGTCGGTTCCGTTCCCAGACCCCATTCCTGCGTTTGGATTGTCAAAGGAACCAGAACCACTCGATTCCAGGGAATGGCATATTCGCTGTTTATGCCGTTCCAAGCGGTACCTTGAAATCGAGTGGACCACGTGGAACCGCCCACTCCCACGACCTCCTTCCTCCCCCGCTACAGCAGCAAGGAGCCGCAGCCACCAATAACCACGGGGCATCCAGCATGAGCTGCCGGGCGCGTCCCATCCAACCGGCCGTCGCACTTGAGCACGCGTCGCTGGGAGACACGGTCGTGCGGCGTCGGGAGCGCCGCAGCCAGCTGGCCGTCGCGCTTGAGCACGCGTCACCGGGAGTCGCGGTGGTGCGACGTCGGAAGCGTCGCATCCAGCCGGGCGCCGCGCTTGAGCACGCGCCGCTAGGAGCTATGGTCGTGCGGCGTCAGGACTCAGGAACCGCTAGCTGCGGGGGGCGTCGCATCCAGCGGGCCGGCATGGCGGCGTACAAGGACGCAGGATCCGCCCAGCGTCGGCGTGAGAGACAGGATGGATGGGGGTGGGAGGAAGCCCGAGGCGAGCTCCAGCCTCCCGACGTCCTCCTCTTCAACTAGCATGGTTACCGTGCTTTGGCGGCCGGTGCTTGGCTGCTTGCTCAAGGATGGTGTTGGCATTGTAGGCAGCAGCAAGTTCAGATAAACTGCGCGGTTGTTGGTTCAGACTTCAGATTCATTAGCGTTCTGTCCCTGGGAACCATTCCATCCTATTTTATTCTCTTCTAGCTAAACACTGAGATGGAATCATTCCGTTCCTTAGAAATGGAACGGTTCCATGACATTCCATTTGGTTCCGAAACCAAACACACCCCAAAGGGACAAAATCCCGTCAAATTGGACGTCGGATCACGCGGTGGAGTTGATCGGATGGTTCAGATCCATTTTTTCTATTTTTCTATCACAGGCCCAGATTCTAGTGTAGTCCCCCCAAGCCCAATGGTCGGATGGTCGGATGGTCGGGAGGAGTACATATCCGTTTATCTGGAGTTGATGAGCAAGTATGTGGAGGCTTTGGCATTCGTAGACCTGAGACTGATCAACCAAGTCACTGGAGATGCGTGTACAATATGTGCAGAGAACAGGGTGCCGAATCAGTTCAGGTCTAGTAGCTTCGAAGAGGCTTCCTGGGGGCGTGAAAAGTTTATCAGTAAACGTGCTTTGAAAGATTCAGGGTATATCCGAGATAACCGCCTTGTTATTGAGTGTGTCATTACTGTGATACACGAACTAAGGGTGTCTGAAAACAAAGAATCCTACGAAATTGAAGTCCCTCCCCCAAATGCATTAGAGCATTTTGGCAAGATGCTGAAGGATAAGTCCAGAGCAGATGTGACCTTCGAAGTTAGAGGAGAAATGTTTCCTGCCCACAGGGCAGTGCTCTCTGCCAGGTCGCCAGTTTTCAAAGCGCAGCTAAGTGAACCCATGAAGGAGAACAAGATGCGGCACATAACCGTTGATCGCATGGAACCAGTGGTTTTCGAGGCTCTGCTCCATTTCGTTTACACTGATTCTTTGCCTACAATGGATGATCTTGACAGATCTGAAAGAAATGCCGTGATCCAGCATCTATTTGTAGCAGCGGATCAATATGGTCTAGATAGGTTGAAGCTTATGTGTGAACGCATCTTGTGTCTGAACCTTGATGTCAATAATGTGGATGTTGTACTGCGTCTAGCTGATCGATACGACTGCCAGAAGCTCAAAGAAGCATGTGTTGACTTTTTGGTTCCTTCAGAGAGAATCGATGCTGTTGTGGCAAGCCGAATACGAGTCAATAAAGTTGGTTTCTCCCTCTCCATTAGCAGACTTGTGGGAGAAGAATACTCGTCCCCCCCAAACGTTCCTTTTAGAACATGTGTAAGCTTCGGAGGAGAAGCAAGTTCAGTCAGCAGATGTGTTATCAGTACTTCTGTCAACAAAACCACTTGTATTGGTGATCGTAATTCCACCAGTAGAGTATTATGCTTATCCAGGCCCTAAGTGTCTCTGCCCCCCAAAAAAAGTCTCACGATGTCTCTTTTGTCTTTTGGTTGAAACTGTTAGTGATATGTTGCCCATGCCCCCCCAGGAGGCGTAAAAATCGCCGCCTGGGGGCGAGCCGGCGGTATAATCGACTCTGGGGGTGGTTGGGCACCCAGCCGTCCCCCCACGCGCCGATGTCGGCCTAGTTTTCGGCCCACTTTCGGCGAAAAATGGCCCGATATCAGCGAGAATCGGCCCATATTCGGCATGGTTCGGCGTGAATTCTCAACATAAATATTTTTTTATCACAAAGTTCATCACAGAAAATCAAAAGAAATCAAATAGTTCAACAAATAGTGCAACAACAAATAGTTCAATACAAATTATATAGTCCAACAAATAAAAACTCATATTTCATCACACGTCGAGCTAGGGGTCGCCCTTGATCCTCCACAGAAGCTTCACCAGATCCTGCTGCAGTTGTTGATACATCTGTGGGTCTCGGATCTCCTGACGCATATTGAGGTAGGCAGTCTAGGTTGCCGGTAGCTGGTGATCAACTTCGGCAAGAGGACCCTACCTGTAGTATGGTTCAGTGTCAAACACTGACTCTTTCTGCTCGCTCTCAATGATCATATTGTGCAAGATGACACGGCAAGTCATGATCTCCCACATTTGATTTTTTGACCAGGTCTGAGCAGGGTACCGGACAACAGAAGTCGAGATTGGAGCACACAAAATGCCCGCTCGACATCCTTCCTACAAGCCTCCTGAACCTTGGCAAAGTGGGACTTCTTGCCTCCTGGCACATCGTTTGAGATAGTCTTCACAAATGTCGACCATCTCGAATAAATGCCATCAGCTAGGTAGTACCCCTTGATGTAGTGCCGCCCATTGACCTCGAAGTTCATCGGAGGAGAATGACCTTCAACAAGCTTGGCAAAGACAGGGGAGCACTGCAGCACGTTGATGTCATTGTGAGTTCCTGGCATACCAAAGAAGGAGTGCCAAATCCAGAGGTCCTGTGTGGCCACTGCCTCAAGTACCACACTGCAACCGCCTTTGGTGGCTTTGTACACCCCATGCCAAGCAAATGGGCAGTTCTTCCATTTCCAATGCATGCCGTCGATGCTTTCAAGCATCCCAGGAAAATCCTCTTGTTGTATTCTGTGCTAGGATCCGAGCAGTGTCTTCCGCATTGGGTGTTCGCAAGTATTGCAGTCCAAACACTGCCACCACTGCCCTGCAGAACTTGTAGAAACACTCAATGGTGGTGGACTCGGCCATGCCCATAGTCGTCGAGTGAATCACCAGGAGCTCCATATGCAAGCATCCTCATCATTGTCGTGCACTTCTAGATTGAGTCCAAGTTTGCCGGTGCAATCCTTCTTGCACTTGAAGTAGCTGTTGAACTCCCGGATGGAATTCACAATCCTGAGGAAAAGCTTTCGGCTCATCCGATAACAGCGCCGAAATACTTTGTCGCCGTGCAGTGGAGCGTCGGCGAAGTAGTAGGAGTAGAGCATGCAGTAGCCTTCCAGACGATGCCGGTTCTTTGCTTTCATCCGCCCCGGTGCCGAGCCATCTCTATGCGGCTTTTCATTGCTCGCGAGCAGGCCGGCGAGGACCATGAGATGTTCCTCTTCCTGGACGTAGGCATTGGCTTACTCCTCCATCAGCACGGCGAGCGCCTCCTCGTTGTACGAGTCCATTGCCGAGTAGGCAAATCGCTGAACACCTTGCGGGCGTGGTGGGCGCACACCTACCGGTACACTGCCCCTGCATGACCGGAACACCGGAAAAATCGCCCGGAAGATGATGGAGAGGCTGCCGCGGCGAAACCTCTTCTCTTTTTCTGGCGGGGAATGGCCTATCTAGCGGTGGTGGGCGGTGGGCGGCGCCGGGATCGGCAGGGTGGTAGCCGAGCGCGCGGGGGGTGGGAGGCGAATCTGGACGGTTTGGCTTGACTTTTTCGCCTGACCGTGTGGGCCAGGTGTGTTTTTCCCTTGCGTCGGAGCCCCGGAGAGACCCCCAGTGCGCCGGGTTCGGCCTGCGATCGCCGGACCCAAAAACGGGCCGAGCCGGCGGATTTCGGCGTCTCGGGGGCGCGACTGGGGCGGTTTTTCGGTGCCGGCGCATAAAAAGTCGTCTTTGGCCATTTGCTCTGATTCGCAACTTTGGGAGCAGTGGATTTAGTTCACGGTCGATCTCACAAATGTGAGAGCATCTCTAGCAGACCCGTATAACCCCGACCCGCAAAACTCGCTTATAGTTCGCGGAAAAACAGTTTTGCGGGCTGGCGCGGCTGCCAGCCGAGCAGACCCCGCATAGCGGAACTGTTTACAGTTTCTCTTTACAGTTCCGCTATGCGGGGTCTGCTCGGCCGGCGCACCCGCAAAACAGATGAGTTTTTATCTGAATTTGACACATATACCACATATTCAGAATTGTTAATCCAATATAAGATAAAATGTCAAATATTAGAATAATTATTGAAATCACCGAAGCAAACTAAATAATTCAATACAAAACTTGTCCCAAATAACATATGAATTAAATGAAATGAATGCAAAAATGGAATGTGTTACTGCCCAGCCCTTTGCCAACGGTGCTCAATGAGATCCTCCTGAAGCTGAAAGTGGGTGTTTGCATTTTCATTCTCCCAATAGGTCTGAAGTTGGTTTCTAGTTGGTTTGACACGGCTACCCACATTATCGTAGAAGAACTCGATGTTCATGCCTCTCTCATCTTCAAGAATCATATTGTGAATAATAACACAACATGTCATGATGTTTTTCAAGGATCGTTTGTTCCAAAAATGAGCAGGACCACGAACAATGGCAAACCTAAATTGCAAAACCCCGAATTCTCTTCCAATATCTTTTCGGACAGCCTATTGTACCCTTGCAAATTCACATTGTTTCCTAGTTTTGGGGTCTTTGATGCTCTTGACAAATGTGCACCAAGAAGGGTAGATATCATCTGTAAGATAGTACCCCTTTCTGTATTCATGCCCATTGATAGTGTAGTGATGACCCACAAGTATAGG
The DNA here is from genome assembly GCF_003073215.2 of Triticum urartu. NCBI lineage: Eukaryota > Viridiplantae > Streptophyta > Magnoliopsida > Poales > Poaceae > Triticum > Triticum urartu. Next base: position 434,215,290 of record NC_053028.1, on the reverse strand, counting down.
GGATCTATCGTAGTCCTTTCGATAAGTAAGAGCGTCGAACCCAACGAGGAGCAGAAGGAAATGATAATCAGTTTTCAGTAAGGTGTTCTCTGCAAGCACTGAAATTATAGGTAACAAATAGTTTTGTGATAAGGTAATTTGTAACGGGTAACAAGTAATAAAAGTAAATAGGGTGCAGCAAGATGGCCCAATCCTTTTTGTAGTAAAGGACAAGCCTGGAGAAAATCTTATATAAAGGAAAGCGCTCCTGAGGACACATGGGAATTATCGTCAAGCTTGTTTTCATCACGCTCATATGATTCGCGTTCGGTACTTTGATAATTTAATATGTGGGTGGACCGGTGCTTGGGTACTGCCCTTCCTTGGAAAAGCATCCCACTTATGATTAACCCCTCTTGCAAGCATCCGCAACTACAAAAGAAGTATTAAGGTAAACCTAACCATAGCATGAAACATATGGATCCAAATCAGCCCCTTACGAAGCAACGCATAAACTAGGTTTAAGCTTCTGTCACTCTAGCAACCCATCATCTACTTATTACTTCCCAATGCCTTCCCCTAGGCCCAAACAATGGTGAAGTGTCATATAGTCGACGTTCACATGACACCACTAGAGGAAAGACAATATACATCTCATCAAAATATCGAACTAATACCAAATTCACATGACTACTTATAGCAAGACTTCTCCCATGTCCTGAGGAACAAACGTAACTACTCACAAATCATATTCATGTTCATAATCAGAGGGGTATTCATATGCATAAAGGATCTAAACATAGGATCTTCCACCAAATAAACCAACTAGCATCAACTACAAGGAGTAATCAACACTACTAGCAACCCACAGGTACCAATCTGAGGTTTTGGGACAAAGATTGGATACAAGAGATGAACTAGGGTTTGAGATGAGATGGTGTTGGTGAAGATGTTGATGGAGATTGACCCCCTCCCGATGAGAGGATCGATGGTGATGACGTTGGTGATGATTTCCCCCTCCCGAAGGGATGTTTCCCGGCAGAACAGCTCCGCCGGAGCCCTAGATTGGTTCCGCCAAGGTTCCGCCTCGTGGCGGCGGAGTTTTGTCCCGAGAGCTTGCTTATGATTTTTTTCCAGGGCGAAAGACTTCATATAGCCAAAGATGGGCACCGGAGGCCTGCCAGGGGGCCCACGAGACAGGAGGACGCGCCCAGGGGGTAGGGCGCGCACCCCCACCCTCGTGGATGGTGGGTGGCCCCCCTCTGGTGCTTCCTTTGCCCAATATTTTTTATATATTCTAAAAATGACTCCCATGGAGTTTCAGGACTTTTGGAGTTGTGCGGAATAGGTCTCTAATATTTGGTCCTTTTCCAGCCCAGAATTCTAGCTGCCGGCATTCTCCCTCTTCATGTAAACCTTGTAAAATAAGAGAGAATTGGCATAAGTATTGTGACATAATGTGTAATAACAGCCCATAATGCAATAAATATCGATATAAAAGCATGATGCAAAATGGACGTATCAACTCCCCCAAGCTTAGACCCCGCTTGTCCTCAAGCGGAAGCCGATATCGAAAAATATGTCCACATGTTTAGAGATAGAGGTGTCGATAAAATAAAATACGGACGTGAGGGCATCATGATCATTCTTATAACAACAACATATATATATATTGTCATATGATTTCTTATGATAAAGTAACAATTCATTCACAATTTCAAGTATGAATCCAAAACTTCATTGAAAACTAACAAACTATAATCTCAGTTATTGAAGCAATTGCAATTTATCATAACATCAGAAAGAGTCAATATACGAGCTTTTCAGCAAGTCCACATACTCAACTATCATTTAGTCTTTCACAATTGCTAACACTCACGCAATACTTATGGGTATGGAGTTTTAATCGGACACAGAGAAAGATAGGGGCTTATAGTTTTGCCTCCCAACCTTTTACCTCAAGGGTAATGTCAACAATAATAGTTCATGAAAACTCACATCCAATTAGCTATATATACTAGGATCTTTCCAACACACAGTGCTTGCCAAAGGATAAAATGTAAAAAGGAAAGGTGAAGATCACCATGACTCTTGTATGAAGTATAAGACAAGAATAAAAGATAGGCCCTTTGCAGAGGGAAGCAGAGGTTGTCATGTGTTTTTATGGTTGGATGCACAAAATCTTAATGCAAAAGAATGTCACTTTATATTGCCACTTGTGATATGGACCTTTATTATGCAGTCCGTCGCTTTTATTTCTTCCACATCACAAGATCGTATAAAGCTTATTTTCTCCACACCAATAAATCATACATATTTAGGGAGAAATTTTTATTGCTTGCAATAACGACAACTTACTTGAAGGATCTTACTCGATCCATAGGTAGATATGGTGGACTCTCATGGCAAAACTGGGTTTAAGGATATTTGGAAGCACAAGTAGTATCTCTACTTGGTGCAAAGAATTTGGCTAGCATGAGGGGGAAAGGCAAGCTCAACATATTAGATAATCCATGACAATATAATTTATTTCAGATGTAAGAAAACATAACCCATTACGTTGTCTTCCTTGTCCAACATTAACTTTTTAGCATGTCATATTTTAATGAGTGCTCAAAATCATAAAAGATGTCCAAGATAGTATATTTATATGTGAAAACCTCTCTTTCTTTATTATTTCCTATTAATTGCAACGATGACCAAAACTATGCTTGTCAACTCTCAAGAACTTTTATTCATCATACTCTTTATATGTGAAGTCATTACTCTCCATAAGATCAATATGATCTCTTTATTTCTTTTTATTCTTACTTTTATTCCCTCAAGATCATAACAAGATAACCAAGCCCTTGACTCAAAACTAATCTTTATTATATATGGCTCACGGACTCGATTACATAGAAGGATCACAAAGAAAAACTCAAAACTAGATCATACTAAACTTTATTCTACTAGATCAAGATATTACCAAAAGGATCGAACTAGAAAAACGGTAAAGATAAAAGTGTGATGGTGATACGATACCGGGGCACTCCCCCAAGCTTGGCAGTTGCCAAGGGGAGTGCCCATACCCGATACTCAGTTCTCTTTTGGTGGTAGTGATGATGGAGTTGTTGATGATGTAGGCTTGTCGTCCATCTTCCAAGGCATAGGCTCACCATCATAGAAAGATGATCGAGTCTCTGGGATCCTCGAATCTACAGCCAAACTCATCCTCTTGAATCTATATTCATACTCACAGTTTTGGTTTTGCAGGTCATAGATCTGGGCTTGGAGGTGCTCGATTTTCTCGTGAAGCTTGAAGATGGTCTCCACAATGTCCTTGCCATCCAGCTTGTGCTTGCTGGTGAACTCCGCGATCATCATGTGGTTGGCGTCGAGTCTGCGTTCCACCATCCCCTGGCACATGAAAACTTGTTGCTCCATTGCTTCGAGTCTTGTATCCACACTTCCATCCCTCCTTGGTTCCTCAACATCGCGGATGTGCAGCACCCCCTCATGCAACTCAATGGTTTCAGGGTGTTGCAGCAGCTCCGCGAGGTAGGGGTTGATGACCCTCTCGAAAAACTTATCCTTGGGGGCACTTGAAGACGTCATGGTGATCTAGATCTGTCAGAAAAACAACTCGAAACAAAGACAGGAGATATTTGCGTGGTAAGGTGGTCAAAACCTCCGGGAGATTATATAATGATTTGTTACCGACCAAAAGAAGTATCGTGCAAGAAAATGGAGTCCGGAGGGCACACGAGGTGCCCACGAGGCAGGGGGCGTGCCTTCCACCCTCATGGATGACTCGTGTCCTTTCCAGACTGCTTCTTATTTTCCTATTTTCTTAAATATTCCCAAACGGAGAAAAAATGCCATTTGAACTGTTTTGGAGTCGGTTTACTTACTGTACCACATACCTCTTCCTTTTCAGAAGCTGAAACGTTCGGGAAGGTGTCCCTTATATACTCCTCCGGGGTTACGGTTTCAATTACATTAGTTTCAACATTTATAGGATTACCTGAGATATAATGTTTGATTCTTTGACCATTCACTACCCTCGGATTTGTGCCTTCGAAGTTGTTGATTTTTATGGCACCGGAATGATAGACCTCCTCGATAACGTAAGGACCTTCCCATTTAGAGAGGAGTTTTCCTGCAAAAAATCTTAAACGAGAGTTGTATAACAATACATAATCACCTACATTAAACTCACATTTTTGTATCTTTTGTCATGCCATCTTTTAACCTTTTCTTTAAACAACTTGGCATTTTCATAGGCCTGGGTTCTCCATTCATCAAGTGAGCTAATGTCAAATAGTCTCTTCTCACCGGCAAGTTTGAAGTCATAGTTGAGCTCTTTAATGGCCCAATATGCCTTATGTTCTAGTTCGAGAGGTAAGTGACATGCTTTCCCAAAAACCATTTTATATGGAGACATACCCATAGGATTTTTGTATGCAGTTCTATAGGACCCATAATGCATCATCAAGTTTCTTGGACCAATTCTTTCTAGATCTATTAACAGTCTTTTGCAGAATTAATTTAAGCTCTTTGTTACTCAGTTCTACTTGACCACTAGACTATGGATGATATGGAGATGCAATTCTATGATTAACATCATACTAGCAAGCATTTTACGAAAAGCACCATGAATAAAATGTGAACCACCGTCAGTCATTAAGTATCTAGGGACTCCAAACCTCGGAAAAATAACTTATTTAAGCATCTTAATAGAGGTGTTATGATCATCACTACTAGTTGGAATAGCTTATACCCACTTAGTAACGTAATCAACAGCAACTAAAATATGTGTATACCCATTAGAGCAAGGAAACGGTCCCATATAATCAAAGCCCCAAACATAAAATGGTTCAATAACAAGTGAATAATTCATAGGAATTTCTGACGTCTACTAATATTACCAATTCCTTGACATTCATCACAAGACAAGACAAACTTAGGGGCATCCTTGAAGAGAGTAGGCCAATAAAAACTGGATTGCAATACCTTATGTGCAGTTCTATCTCCAGCATGGTGTCCTCCATAAGCCTCGGAGTGACACTTGCGTATGATTTGTTCCTGTTCATGCTCAGGTATACAATGTCTAATAACCCCATCTACTCCTTCTTTATAAAGGTGTGGGTCATCCTAGTAATGTCTTAAATCATAGAAAACCTTTTTCTTTTACTGGTATGTGAAACTAGGTGGTATAAATTTAGCAACAATGTAATTAGCATAATCAGCATACCATGGAGCAGTACGAGAAGCATTTATGACAGCTAATTGTTCATCAGGAAAGCTATCATCAATAGGTAGTGGGTCATCAAGAACATTCTGTAACCTAGAAAAGTTGTCTGCAATGGGGTTCTCAACTCCCTTTCTATCAATAATATGCAAATCAAATTCTTGTAGTAGGAGAAACCATCTAATAAGTCTAGGTTTAGCATCTTTCTTTTCCATAAGGTATTTAATAGCAGCATGATCAGTGTGAACAGTTATTTTAGAATCAACAATATAAGGCCTGAACTTATCACAAGCAAATACAACTGCCAAAAATTCTTTTTCAGTAGTAGCATAATTTCTCCGGGCACTGTCTAGAGTTTTACTAGCATATTGGATAACATTTAATTTCTTATCAACTCTTTGTCCTAAAACAGCACCTACAGCATAATCACTAGCATCACACATAATTTCAAAGGGTAAATTCCAATCAGGAGGCTGAACAATAGGTGCAGAAATCAAAGCTTTCTTAAGTATTTCAAATGCTTCTACATAATCATCATCAAAGACGAAAGGAACATCTTTTTGTAAAAGATTAGTCAGAGGCCTAGAAATTTTCGAGAAGTATTTAATGAACCTCCTATAAAAACCGGCATGACCAAGGAAACTTATTATACCTTTAATGTCCTTAGGACACGACATCTTTTCAATAGCATCAAATTTAGATTTATCAACTTCAATACCTCTTTCAGAAATTTTATGCCCCAAGACAATGCCTTCATTAACCATAAAGTGGCACTTCTCCCAATTCAAGACAAGATTAGTTTCTTCACATCTATGCAAAACTCAATCAAGGTTGCTTAAGCAATCATCAAAAGAAGTTCCATATACAGAAAAATCATCCATGAATACCTCAACAATCTTTTCACAAAAGTCAGAGAATATAGCCGTCATGCATCTTTGAAAGGTAGCAGGTGCATTACATAAACCAAAAGGCATACGTCTATAAGCAAAGCTACCAAAAGGGCAAGTAAAGGTGGTCTTTCCTTGATACTCTTTTGACACAGGTATTTGAGAGAAAACCAGAATAACCATCTAGAAAGCAAAAGTGTGTATGTTTAGATAATCTTTCTAGCATTTGATCAATAAAAGGTAAAGGGTAATGATCCCTTTTAGTAGCTTTATTTGGTTTGCAGAAATTAATTACCATTCTATAACATGTAACAATTCTTTGTGGGATCAATTCATCTTTATCATTAGGAACAACAGTAATACCTCCCTTCTTAGGGACACAATGGACATGACTTACCCACTGACTATCAGCAACGGGATAAATTATACCTGCCACAAGAAGCTTTAATATTTCTTTTCTTACCACTTCTTTCATCTTAGGATTTAACCGTCGTTGGTGATCAACAACCGGTTTAGCGTCTTTCTCCAATTTTATTTTGTGCTGGCATAGAGTGGGACTAATGCCCTTAAGATCATCAAGAGTATATCCAATAGCAGCATGGTGCTTCTTCAGAGTTTTCAATAATTTCTCCTCTTCTTGCTCTGAAAGGTTAGCACTAATAATAACAGGATATATCTTCTTTTCATGAAGATAAGCATATTTCAGAGTATCAGGTAGTGTTTAAGCTCAAACATGGGATCACCCTTGGGTGGAGGAGGATCCCCTAGAATTTCGACAGGCAAGTTGTGTTTCAAAATAGGTCCCTGTTTAAAGAATACTTCATCTATTTCCCTTCTTTCATTCATAAACATATCATTTTCATGGTCTAGCAAATATTGTTCTAAAGGGTCATTAGGAGGTACAACAATAGAAGCAAGACCAATAATTTCATCTTTACTAGGCAATTCTTTATCATGGGGTTGTCTACGAAATTTAGCAAAATTAAAATCAAGAGACATATCCCCTAAACCAACAGAAACAATATCCTTTTTGCAATCTATCTTAGCATTAACAGTATTCAAGAAGGGTCTACCAAATATAATGGGACAAAAGTCATTTTGTGGGGAACCAAGAACAAGAAAATCAGAAGGATATTTAACTTTCCCACACAAGACTTCAACATCTCTAACAATCCCAATCGGTGAAATAGTATCTCTATTGGTAGGCTTAATTGTAACATCAATACCTTCTAACTCAGCAGGTGCAATATCATGCATAATTTTTTCATATAAAGAATGAGGTATTGCACTCACACTAGCACCCATATCACATAATCCATGATAGCAATGATCTCCTATTTTAACAAAAATAACAGGGATGCCTACAACAGGTCTATGTTTATTTTTAGTATCGGGTCTAGCAATTCTAGTAGCTTCATCACAAAAGTAAATAACATGCCCATCAATATTATTAGCCAAGAGATCCTTAACCATAGCAATACTAGGTTCAACTTTAATTTGCTCAGAGGGTGTAGGTTTTCTAGTATTAGTCTTACGAACCACAGTTGAAGCTTTAGCATGATCCTTTATTCTAACAGGGAAAGGTGGTTTCTCAATGCAAGCGGTAGGAACAATAGGATCAACATTATATGTGATAGTCTTTTCTTCAACTTTAATAGGTTAAACTACTTTTACTTCAATGGGAGGATGATATTTAAACCACTTCTCCTTAGGGAGATCAACATGAGTAGCAAATAATTCACATAAAGAAGCTACTATCTCCGAGTCAAGTCCATATTTAGTGCTAAATTCATGAAAAGCATCAGTATCCATAAAAGATTTAACACAATCAAACTTAGGTGTTATACCTGACTCCTTACCTTCCTCGAGTTCCAAATCTTCAGAGTTGCGTTTAATTCTTTCCAATAAATCCCATCTAAATTCAATAGTCTTCATCATAAAAGATCCAGTACAAGAAGTCTCGAGCATGGAGCGATTATTGAGAGAAAGCCGAGCATAATTTATTTGAATAATAATTTCTTTTGAGAGCTCATGATTGGTGCATGAATATAACATTGACTTAAGCCTCCCCCAAGATTGAGCGATGCTTTCTCCTTCGTGAGGCCAAAAATTATATATATAATTACAATCACGATGAACCAGATGCATAGGATAAAACTTCTGATGAAATTCCAATTTCCATCGGTTGTAGTTCCATGATCCAATATCATCACATAGCCTAAACCATGTCAATGCCTTTCCCTTCAAAGATAAAGGGAAGACCTTCTTATTGATAACATCCTCGGGCATACCTGCAAGCTAAAATAATCCAGATACTTCATCCACATATATTAGGTGCAAATCGGGATGCAATGCTCCATCTCTTGTAAAAGGATTATCTAGCAGTTTCTCTATCATACCCGAAGGAATTTCAAAGTAAACATTTTCAGTAGGTTCAGTAGGTTGAGGAACAACTCTTTGCTCTACTGGTCAAGGTGAAGATACCCCGAACAAGCCCCTCAAAGGATTACTTTCCATAGTAACAAGTGACAGTAAATTTCAGCACACTATATAAATTTTTCCTTACCAAATTCCACCTACCAAAGGCGCTTCACTCCCCGGCAACGGTGGCAGAAAAGAGTCTTGATGACCCACAAGTATAGGGGATCTATCGTAGTCCCCTCAATAAGTAAGAGTGTCGAACCCAACGAGGAGCAGAAAGAAATGATAAGCAGTTTTCAGTAAGGTGTTCTCTGCAAGCACTGAAATTATAGGTAACAGATAGTTTTGTGATAAGGTAATTTGTAACGGGTAACAAGTAATAAAAGTAAATAAGGTGCAGCAAGACATCCCAATCCTTTTTGTAGTAAAGGACAAGCCTGGACAAACTCTTGTATAAAGGAAAGCGCTCCCGAGGACACATGGGAATTATCGTCAAGCTAGTTTTCATCACGCTCATTTGATTCGCGTTCGGTACTTTGATAATTTGATATGTGGGTGGACCGGTGCTTGGGTACTGCTCTTCCTTGGACAAGCATCCCACTTATGATTAACCCCTCTTGCAAGCATCCGCAACTACAAAAGAAGTATTAAGGTAAAACCTAACCATAGCATGAAACATATGGATCCAAATCAGCCCCTTACGAAGCAATGCATAAACTAGGGTTTCAGCTTCTGTCACTCTAGCAACCCATCATCTACTTATTACTTCCCAATGCCTTCCCCAAGGCCCAAACAATGGTGAAGTGTCATGTATTTGACGTTCACATGATACCACTAGAGGAAAGACAACATACATCTCATCAAAATATCGAACGAATACCAAATTCACATGACTACTTATAGCAAGACTTCTCCGATGTCCTCAGGAACAAAAGTAACTACTCACAAATCATATTCATGTTCATAATCACAGGGATATTAATATGCATAAAGGATCTGAACATAGGATCTTCCACCAAATAAACCAACTAGCATCAACTACAAGGAGTAATCAACACTACTAGCAACGCACAGGTACCACTCTGAGGTTTTGGGACAAAGATTGGATACAAGAGATGAACTAGGGTTTGAGATGAGATGGTGTTGGTGAAGATGTTGATGGAGATTGACCCCCTCCCAATTAGAGGATCGATGGTGATGACGTTGGTGATGATTTCCCCCTCCCGGAGGGATGTTTCCCTGGCAGAACAGCTCCGCCAGAGCCCTAGATTGGTTCTGCCAAGGTTCCGCCTCGTGGCGGCGGAGTTTCGTCCCGAGAGCTTGCTTATGATTTTTTTCCAGGGCGAAGACTTCATATAGCCAAAGATAGGCACCGGAGGCCTGCCAGGGGGCCCACGAGACAGGGGGACGCGCCCAGGGGGGTAGGGCGCGCCCCCCACCCTCGTGGATGGTGGGTGGACCCCCTCTGGTGCTTCCTTCACCCAATATTTTTTATATATTCTAAAAAAGACTCCCGTGGAGTTTCAGGACTTTTGGAGTTGTGCAGAATAGGTCTCTAATATTTGCTCCTTTTCCAGCCCAGAATTCCAGCTGCCGGCATTCTCACTCTTCATGTAAACCTTGTAAAATAAGAGAGAATAGGCATAAGTATTGTCACATAATGTGTAATAACAGCCCATAATGCAATAAATATCGATATAAAAGCATGATGCAAAATGGACGTATCATGTAGTTGCAAGCAGGAGCACCTCTAGCAAGCCTAGCAAACAAATGAGACCGTTGCGACACATTGATATCATTGAGAGTACCCGGCATACCAAAAAAGTAATGCCAAATCCATAGATCCTCGGATGCTACGGCCTCTAGCACAATTGTTGAATCACGAGACATGCCACAATACATTCCCTGTCATGCCTTCTCGCAGTTTTTCCATGTCCAATGCATATAATCAATGCTTGCTAGCATGCCAGGCCAACATATTCTCTCACTTGATGCCATCAAATTTTTTGTGTCTTCCTCGTTGGGTGCCCAGAGATATTCAGGACCAAAGACACAGATGATCACTTTAGCAAACATACGCACTGATTCAGTTGTAGTATCTTCACCAATGTGAAGGTACTCATCGGCATAGTCAGCCGGAATGCTGTATGCAATTACCCGCATAGCTGCCGAGATTTTTTGCTACGCACTAAATCCCTTCAAGCCCGCGGCATTTCTTCTTTGAGTAAAATACCGACAATTGGCCTCGCAAGCTTGCACTATTTTTACAAAGAGGAGTCAGCGCACTCAATACCTTCTCCGAAAGAGGTGCGGCGGATATGTCAGATTGTCCGCGAAGTATTCTTGCATCAACATCTCGTTCCCGAGATGGCGATTTCAAGGAATGCAAAGACAGCCAACGGTCGATCCTCGCCGTCTCTTTCGGTTCTCATCTTCAGGGTCCTTCACGGCGAGGGCCATCACTAACATCTGTTGCCGATGGCTCTCAAGTAGCGTCTCAATATCTGAGTCGTCCGAATCGGACAGATCCTCGAGCAAAAACCTCATGTGAGGGCTCAGTTCCATCTAAATTCACAAATACGAACGCCCCATGAACCAACTATGCATAGCGCATCCCAAAGCACAAGCAGAAGTACTCACTGGCGGCTCGGGCGGTGGCTCTGCGGCGGTGGATCTCGGGGCGACTCGGCTCGGCAGATCCAGGGATCCAGTGAAGCGGCTAGGTGGAACAGGGTGAGGGGTGCCCCTGTGGTGTGATTTCGTCCGCAGATTTGGCCAGAATTGCCTGCGGTGGATGGGCGGAACCAATGGTGGGCGGCTGCGGAAGGGGGTAGGGAACGGGCGCGGGCTGAAATGTCCCTCCCTCCAACCACTTTTCTGGGATACGGGGCACCATTGGGTCGAGAGGGAAACCTGCATTTTTGCGGGTTGGAGATGGGATTTTACGGCGCCCCTCAAAAAAATTTACGGGTCCGACGCATTTACAGTGTCTGATCGGGCAACATTTTTCGCGTGGACCCATATTTTGGAGGTTATTTTATGGGCCGGGGCATTATACGTGATCTGCTAGAGATGCTCTGAGAAGTGGTAATCCTTGTGATTCAGGAGATTTGCTACATTTGGTAGTGCTGAACTGATGACCGTTCAGTTCCTATTGTCATCTGTGGGTTGCAAATACTTTTGTTGTTGGGCTGTTTCGTGGCATCCTTTTTGTTTGATTTAGGCCTCCTTGATTTGTAGGAATTTTGTAGGTATTCTATTGGATAGAGTTTTCAAAGGAAAAGTTCCTTTCGAGACCTTTGGTTTGTAGGAACGAAGGAATCAACCCTTCATATTTCAATGAAAAATAAATATTAGTCTAGACTCAATGAAAAAAATTCTATGAAATGTCATCTCAATTCCTACGATCCTTTATTTCTATGATATTTCTATCCTATGAACCAAAGGATGCCTAAAGGGTGGATAATGTGAACTTTCGTTAGAGCATCTATAGTCGGACTTGGCAAATCCGACCCCTCAAACGCCCGCGGACGTGCCCGGGCGTGTCCGTGGACAGTGGCCGGTCATGCCTCAAATATTTGATTCTACAACCAGACACCTCAAATTAGAAACCCCAAATCCATATTATTGAATGCAATGTGAAACCTAATCTAAGCAAAGCTCGCTTGGTTCCGCCGTGCGCATGTCCGGCGGCTGGCTGTGCTCCCTAGAGTATTGGTCCAGTCACCGGCAAGGTAGAGTAGAGCATGGGACACGATCCGTCTCACAGAACTAAGGCGCTGCCGTCTCCAATGCACATACTCTTCCTCGTCGGAGCCCGAAACCTGAACGGCACTGGTGGATGTCAGATCGAGATGGATCTGTCCTGGGACGAGCCGACGACATCCACCACGATGTGGTTGCGACGCCCAGACTACTGCACCATACGGATCGCTGGAGAATGCGACTCTGCCTCACCGACGTCCACTGCCACGAGGGCTACCGCTACCTCCCGCACCCGGTGCCCGCACTGCGGGCACACCGCGCCATGTTTGTGTTGGACGTCGCCCATTATGCGTCCATGGCGTCGGCACATCAACGGAGGGATTGCGCATCCACCATCACTTTCGGACGCCAGACGGACCCCACCGCCTCTGGTGAGGCAGTGAAAGACACCTAGCGCCAGATCCATGTGCCATTTGGGCGGACACAATGGATTCCCGATGGAAGGAGTCCGAGCGCTGCCTCTCACGGGCCTCCTCCCGGGAGTGATGAAGTGCAAGTTGGACGACCATCTCCTCCTCACGGCCGCGTGGGATGAGCTCGGGGTTGACGGATCTTGAGGGGAAGGATTCGGATCCGCTGCCCGCCATGCCGGAGATGGCCGGAGATCACCGGGATGGGAGCTTGGGTGACAGAGGGGAGTGGAGTGAAGTGGCTAGGGTTTGATCCGGCGAGCGGATGAGAAGGAATATATGTGCAGTCGGGTGGGCCTCGGGTCCAACGCGGCGAACGCGCCCGAGCACCCCCATATCCGCCTCAGATTTGGGCTGGATCTGAGCGGTGCAGGTCAGTCCAGGAGATTTGAGGCTCGTTTGAGGCACCCATCTGGATCGAATTTTCATGGCCGGTCAGTGATCGAGCCATCCGTCAGGGCGCTTGAGGCGGATTTGGGGTGCACGACTGTAGACACTCTTAATGGTTTCTGTGTTCGATGACCAGAGAATAATCACAATCATTGATGGCTAAGTCAACTTTTGTTTGCGTGTGAGAATAATCACAAGTTCACAACCATCGATGGCTAAGTCGGGCCTTGACTTGTCTGTTGCAAGTCATACAATCTTTGCCGTAACTAGTCAAAGCCTGTTCATGAAAAAAATGAACAAAACAAGGCACCAATAGGTGCCAATTTATTCAGCTCATAGACATTGTACATCAAAAGTTACAAGATCTGCCAGCAAGTAGAAGGGGAGGAACATCGGTGAGGGAGTCCTGGACTAAGGGGTCCTCGGGCGTCCGGCCTGTTGGACATGGGCCGGACAGTTGGGCCATAAAGATACAAGACTAAATATTCTCTCACCCATGTCCGGATGGGACTCTCCTTGGCGTGGATGGCAAGCTTGGCGTTCGGATATGAAGATTCCTTTCTCTGTAACCGACTTTCTACAACCCTAATCCCCTCCGGTGTCTATATAAACCGAAGGGTTTAGTCCGTAGAGGCAAGGACAATCATAATCAGATAGGCTAGACTTCTAGGGTTTTAGCCATTACGATCTCGTGGTAGATCAACTCTTGTAACCCCCATACTCATCAATATTAATCAAGCAGGACGTAGGGTATTACCTCCATCAAGAGGGCCCGAATCTGGGTAAAACTTCATGTCCCTTGTCTCCTATTACCATCAACCTCAGACGCATAGTTCGGGACCCCCTGCCCGAGATCCGCCGGTTTTGACACCGACATTGGTGCTTTCATTGAGAGTTCCACTGTGTCGCCGTCAGAAGGTTCGATGGCTCCATCCATCATCTGCAATGATGCTGCCCTAGGGGAGGTTTTTCTTCCTGGCCAGATCTTCGTATTCGGCGGCTTCGCACTGCGGGCCAACTCGCTTGGCCATCTGGAGCAGATCGACAGCTACGCCCCAGGTCACCAGATTAGTTTTGGAAACCTAGACTATGTCGCTGATATCCGAGGAGACTTGATCTTCCAAGGATTCACGACCCCAACCTCCGCTCTGGCCTTAGAGCCGGAGTGCCTTGCCAGTACCAAAGACAGGATTTCTAAACCCGCCGGACTATTTGTGGCCACTAAGCCCAGTACGGGAGTGCCAGAGGAAGCAGCGTCACCGGCATCCATCGCCAAGCCGGACTCTTCCCTGGACGATGGCTCCGAATTCTCGGAATCACCATTGTGTGAGCTCGGCCATGGAATTCCCTTCCCACCATACTCCACGAATTCTTTTCCCCCTCAACAAACCTCGCCTTTAAGGGAGGCTCTATACTTGATGCGATCCCTCGTAATTAGATGGGAGCAACATCCGAGCTACGCCCAGCCCGGACTAAGGGCTGAGAGCGGGGAATTTTACGTCCCACCCACCACCCACTTCATCGCCATAGTAGAGGACTTAACTGACATGATCGATTATGGCTCCGTATACATCGACAGTTTGGACGACGATGTCGGAGAGGAGCAAGACGAAAACTCACCGTCTACCGGACGCTGGACGGCCACCTCTTTGTATGACGTGTACATGGTGGATGCACCCAAGGAGGGTGACACCGATAAAGAGAAGAATCCAGCAGAGGACTAACCTCCTGAGATACAACAAAAGCGCCGCCGCCGCCGCTCTAAATCACGTCGCGGCAAAGATAACAATACCGACACGGGAGAAAACAACACTCCGGACGATGCCGAAGACCAAGAAAACCCGGTCGAGCAAATCTCTGAACAAGACAACCGGGAGGATGGGTGAGTTAGCCCTGATGAACAGGCTGCAAACAAAGACTCGGAGGACGGTAATCATCTTCCACCCTCCGTGGATGAGGTGAGCCTTGGCGACAAAGACTTTATCGTGCTTGAGGAACCTCTTGAGTAGGAGCGCTTTAAGCAACAACTAATAGCCATTGCAAGGAGCCTGAAAAAGAAGCAGCAGCAGCTTCAAGCTGATCAAGATCTGCTCAACGATAGATGGACTGCCTGGTAGTAGAAGAATACGACCTCGAACGCCCAACCAAAAGTTACCCGAAGCATAAATTGCTACCTCAATTTGATGACGAGGCACTTGAGCCCGTACCATCAGTGCGTAATGCGACTGATCGACCACCACGTGGCTGGGACAAAACGGCAACTCAAGCCGAACACCGGCCTGATTTCTAGTACACAACCTTCTTCTTGTAGACGTTGTTGGGCCTCCAAGTGCAGAGGTTTGTAGGACAATAGCAAATTTCCCTCAAGTGGATGACCTAAGGTTTATCAATCTGTGGGAGGCGTAGGATGAAGATGGTATCTCTCAAGCAACCCTGCAACCAAATAATAAAGAGTCTCTTGTGTCCCCAACACACCCAATACAATGGTAAATTGTATAGGTGCACTACTTCAGCGAAGAGATGGTGATACAAGTGCAATATGGATAGTAGATAATGGTTTTTGTAATCTGAAAATATAAAAACAGCAAGGTAGCAAGTGGTAAAAGTGAGCACAAATGGTATTGCAATGCTAGGAAACAAGGCCTAGGGTTCATACTTTCACTAGTGCAAGTTCTCTCAACAATAATAACATAATTGGATCATATAACTATCCCTCAACATGCAACAAAGAGTCACTCCAAAGCCACTAATAGCAGAGAACAAACGAAGAGATTATTGTAGGGTATGAAACCACCTCAAAGTTATTCTTTTTGATCGATCTATTCAAGTGTCCATAGTAGAATAACACGAAGCTATTCTTTCCGTTCAATCTATCATAGAGTTCATACTAGAATAACACCTTAAGACACAAATCAACCAAAACCCTAATGTCACCTAGATACTCCAATGTCACCTCAAGTATCTGTGGGTATGATTTACGATATGCATCACACAATCTCAGATTCATCTATTCAACCAACACAAAGAACTTCAAAGAGCTCCCCAAAGTATCTACCGGAGAGTCAAGACGAAAACGTGTGCCAACCCCTATGCATAAGTTCAGGAGTCACGGAACTCGCAAGTTGATCACCAAAACATACATCAAGTGGATCACATGATATCCCATTGTCATCACATATAAGCACGTGCAAGACATACATCAAGTGTTCTCAAATCCTTAAAGACTCAATCCGATAAGATAACTTCAAAGGGAAAACTCAATTCATCACAAGAGAGTAGAGGGGGAGAAACATCATAAGATCCAAATATAATAGCAAAGCTCGTGATACATCAAGATCGTACCACCTCAAGAACACAAGAGAGAGAGAGAGATCAAACACATAGCTA
Source organism: Triticum urartu (assembly GCF_003073215.2). Taxonomy (NCBI): domain Eukaryota; kingdom Viridiplantae; phylum Streptophyta; class Magnoliopsida; order Poales; family Poaceae; genus Triticum; species Triticum urartu. The sequence continues at coordinate 434,198,818 of NC_053028.1, read as the reverse complement.
CTGGTACATACCCTCAGCCCCGAGGGTGGACTACTCCCTCCTCGTCATGGAGGGCGTCAGGATGATGAAGATGGCCACTGGAGAGGGATCCCCCCTCCGGCAGGGTGCCATAACGGCTCTAGATTGGTTTTTGGTGGCTACGGAGGCTTCTAGCGGTGGAACTCCCAATCTATTCTGTTCCCCGATGTTTTTAGGGTATATGGATATATATAGGTGAAAGAAGTTGGTCAGGGGAGCCACGAGGGGCCCATGAGGGTGGGGGCGCTCCTAGGGGGGCAGGCGCGCCTCCCTGCCTCGTGGCCACCTCGAAGCTTCCTTGACGTCTACTCCAAGTCTCCTGGATTGCTTCCGTTCCAAAAATAACTCTCCTGAAGGTTTCATTCTGTTTGGACTCTGTTTGATATTCCTTTTCTTCGAAACACTGAAATAGGCAAGAAAATAGCTATTTGGGCTGGGCCTCCGGTTAATAGGTTAGTCCCAAAAGTAATATAAAAGTGTATAATAAAGCCCATAAACATCCAAAACAGATAATATAATAGCATGGAACAATCAAAAATTATAGATACGTTGGAGACGTATCACGGCCCGTCCTATCTCGCCGTAAAGGCAGAGACAAAACTGCTTAGGGATACACGTATGACCTGCGGCAGGACCTGAAGAATAAAGCAGGTCCGGCCAGATCGATCTACGGATCACGGGGGCGTGCCCCGACGCGCGACGATGGCTGTCAAGCCGAACATGGCAAGCATAATCACGTCTGAGCCGAAAGTCGCAGAGGGACCCCATTCGCACTACGTCACGATCTGGCCCGATATAGAGGTGCCGCACAACCCATCTGCTTCACTGATGAAGTAATGGAACATGAATTCCCAAAAGGGTTGAAACCCGGAAATATCGAATCATATGATGGAACCACAGATCCCGCGGTATGGATTGAAAACTTTATTCTCCATATTCATATGGCCCGTGGCGATGATCTTCATGCCATCAAATACCTCCCCCTAAAACTCAAGGGGCCATCCCGACACTGGCTGAACAGCCTGCCTAAAAACTCCATTGGCAGTTGGGAGGACTTGGAAGAAGCCTTCCTTGACAACTTCCAAGGTACATATGTTCGACCTCCGGATGCCGACGACTTAAGTCACTAATTCAATAGCCCGGAGAGTCAGCCAGGAAACTCTGGAGTAGGTTCTTAACCAAAAAGAACCAGATCGTCAACTGTCCGGATGCTGAAGCCCTAGCGGCCTTTAAACACAGCATCCGGGATGAATGGCTCGCCCGACACCTCGGCCAAGAAAAGCCGAAGTCCATGGCAGCCCTCACGACACTTATGACCCACTTTTGCGTGGGCGAAGATAGCTGGCTAGCCCATAGCAATAACAATGCAAACAAACCTGGCACTTCGGAAGACAGAAATATCAACAGCAAGCCCCGATGCAATAGACACAAGCGTCGAAGCAACGGTGACAATACCGTCGACATGGCGGTCAACACCGGATTCAGTGGCTCCAAGTCCGGTCAGCAGAAGAAGCCATATAAAAGAAATAACTAGGGTCCTTCCAGCCTGGACCGCATACTTTGTCGGCGTTCTTGGAACGAGGGTCCCCAGACTTGCCTGCCTGCGGCCCACGGCGTGGCTTCGCTAGCAGGCATGTACGTCCCATCTTCATCAACAAGGAATCAAGACCCTCGCGAGGGGCAAAGCCTCGCGAGGCGGGCGACACAAGACCTCCTCAGGAGCAGCCTCACCAGGATGGCTCATGAGGGGCGGAGAGTTCAAGGCGAGGAAAACCTCGCGAGGTTCTCGTGACATAAGCCATGACGATCGAGACCGGGCGGGTGCCAGGCGGGCGTCAGCGCGCGCAGCGTCCTTGTTTCCTCTTTGGTGCTAAGGGGGCAAGCGCAGGCGCGGAGTACCGAGGCATCAAGCAAAGGTTTCCATATTGGTGCAACGAGACCAAGACCAGAAGGACGGCAAGACGGAGGTCACCGTGGATCCCAAGACGGCGTCACCACCAGAGCCTTTGGCAGGCGAATACTGCTTTTGTCAGGATAGCTTGTACTAGCTGTCCCCTTTCAAATTGGCCGTTGTTGGCTCCCTTCCCGCTCAATATTTGGGGAGAGGACCAGGGCCACTATAAATAGAACTAGCCACCACCTTAGCTAGGAAAGAGAGATCTAAGATTGGAGCCACCACATCCTTGGCGGCACACCAACCAAGCACAAGAACACCTCAAACTCAGGAGGCTGTTCTTCCCCTTGCACTGTTCATCCCCAGCCCAAGAGGCAATCCACCACCACACCAGAGTAGGGTATTACACCACAACGGTGGCCCGAACCAGTATAAATCTTGTGTCCTTTGTGTTGCGAGTTCGTCGAGTTAGTTTGTGAGATCTTAGCTAAGTTAGGACGTGGATCGATAGGGGGAGATCTTCGCGCACACCCAGTGTTCGAACCTTAAGGGTTTTGCCGGAACCCGTGATCCGACATTTGGTGCGCCCGGTAGGGGTGCGCCGGAGTCTTCCTTCTGTCGACTCGTGCTCCACCATCTCCACGCCCGCTCCCCATGGCGGGCGCCCCTCCAGCTGGATCTACCGGTGCCCACGGCGGCGCTCAGGGGCTCCGGGCCTTTGCCCCCGCCTTGCGGTAGGCGCAGTGGCCACCCAAGTTCAAGTTGGAGATGCCGCCGCGCTACGATAGCACGGCGGACCCGTCAGCTTTCCTGCTAGCATACGAGGAGGCCGTCCTGGAAGCCGGGGGCGACGACAAGATCATGGCCAACTGGTTCCCAATGGCCCTTGTAGGCGCGCCGCGCGCCTGGCTCCTCCACTTGCCGGAGTCTTCTGTCGCCACCTGGGAGGAGCTGCGCAACCTCTTCATCGCTCTCTTCGGGGAACCGACGACCCCCATCGTCGCAGCTCTTCTCGGCGGTTCGCAAGCACCACCCTCAGATCAACATGTCAAGCCATACTTTCAGCGTCACTTCCAAGCGCCCGGGGGCTCCGCCCAGCTAGGCCACGCCTGAGGCCAACCTCACCTTCGACTCGGAGGATCATGCATCCTGCCTCCACCGTCGGCTCGGGTGCGCTCCCGATGCTATGCGCACCCACCATCTGCCACGCATCCATCACCAAGACGCTCGTCGATGGCGGCACCGGCCTTAGTGTGCTCTCCGTCGAGGCCTTCAGCCTCTTTCACATACCGTTCGAGTGGCTTCGCCCCAGCAAGCCCTTCTCGGGAGTTGGCGGAGGCCCCGCCCGCTCCCTGGGGCAGATCCGCCTCCCCGTGACCTGATACGTCCATTTTTCATCATGCTTTTATATTGATATTTATTGCATTATGGGCTGTTATTTCACACTATGTCACAATACTTATGGCTATTCTCTCTTATTTTACAAGGTTTACATAAGGAGGGAGAATGTTGGCAGATGGAATTCTGGGGCTGGAAAAGGAGCAAATATTAGAGACCTATTCTGCACAACTCCAAAAGTCATGAAACTCCACGTAATACCTTATAATAAATAATGAAAAATCCTCGTGAAAGATGAAGACCAGGGGGCCCACACCCTTTCCACAAGGGTGGGGGGCGTGCCCCCTAGGGCGCGCCCCCTACCTCGTGGGCCCCCTGGTGGCTCTCCGATGACCATCTTCTGCTATATGAAGTCTTTCGTCAAGAAAAAAAAAATAAGAAGCAACCTTTCGGGACGAAACTCCGCCGCCACGAGGCGGGACCTTGGCGGAACCAATCTGGGGCTCTGACAGAGTTATTCTGCCGGGGAAACTTCCCTCCCGGAGGGGGAAATCATCGCCATCGTCATCACCAACGCTCCTCTCATCGGGAGAGGGCAATCTCCATCAACATCTTCATCAGCACCATCTCATCTCAAAACCCTAGTTCATCTCTTGTATCCAATTCTTGTCTCCAAGTCTGGGATTGGTGCTAGTAGGTTGCTAGTAGTATTAATTACTCCTTGTAGTTGATGCTAGTTGGTTTAATTGGTGGAAGATCATATGTTCAGATCCTTTATGCATATTATTACCCCTCTGATTATGAACATGAATATGTTTTGTGAGTAGTTACGTTTGTTCCTGAGGACAAGGGAGAAGTCTTGCTATTAGTAGTCATGTGAATTGGGTATTCGTTCGATAATTTGATGAGATGTATGTTGTCTAGCCTTTAGTGGTGTTATGTGAACGTCGACTACATAACACTTCACCATTATTTGGGCCTAGAGGAAGGCATTGGGAAGTAATAAGTAGATGATGGGTTTCTAGAGTGACAGAAGCTTAAACCCTAGTTTATGTGTTGCTTCGTAAGGGGTTGATTTGGATCCATATGTTTCATGCTATGGTTAGGTTTACCTTAATACTTTTGTTGTAGTTGCGGATGCTTGCAATAGAGGTTAATCATAAGTGGGATGCTTGTTCAAGTAAGAACAGCACCCAAGCACCGGTCCACCCACATGTCAAATTATCAAAGTACCGAACGTGAATCATATGAACGTGATGAAAACTAGCTTGACGATATTGCCATGTGTCCTCGGGAGCGCTTTTCCTTATATAAGAGTTTGTCCAGGCTTGTCCTTTGCTACAAAAAGGATTGGGCCACCTTGATGCACCTTATTTACTTTTGTTACTTGTTGCTCGTTATAAATTATCTTATCACAAAACTATCTGTTACCGCTTATTTCAGTACTTGTAGAGAATACCTTGCTGAAAACCGCTTATCATTTCCTTCTACTCCTCATTGGGTTCGACACTCTTACTTATCGAAAGGACTACGATAGATCCCCTATACTTGTGGGCCATCAAGACTCTTTTCTGGCTCCGTTGCCGGGGATTGAAGCGCCTTTGGTAGGTGGAATTTGGTAAGGAAAAATTTATATAGTGTGCTGAAATTTACTGTCACTTGTTGCTATGGAAAGTAATCCTCTGAGGGGCTTGTTCAGGGTATCTTCACCCCGACCAGTAGAGCAAAGAGTTGCTCCTCAACCTACTGAACCTATTGAAAATGAAATTCCTTATGAGTATCCTTCGGGTATGATAGAAAAACTGCTAGCTAATCCTTTTACAAGAGATGGAACAAAGCATCCTAATGAACACCTAATATATGTGGATGAAGTTTGTGGATTATTTAAGCTTGCAGGTATACCCGATGATGTTGCTAAGAAGAAGGTATTCCCTTTATCTTTGAAGGGAGATGCATTGACATGGTATAGGCTATGTGATGATACGAGATCATGGAACTATAGAAGATTGAAATTGGAATTTCATCAAAAGTATTACCCTATGCATCTTGTTCATCGTGACCGCAATTATATATATAATTTTTGGCCTCGCGAAGGAGAAAGCATCGCTCAAGCTTGGGGAAGGCTTAAATCAATGTTATATTCATGCCCCAATCATGATCTCCCAAGAGAAAAAATTCTTCAAAAAATTTATGCTCGGCTTTCTGAAAATAATCGCACCATGCTTGATACTTCTTGTGCTGGCTCTTTTATGATGAAGACTATTGGATTTAGATGGGATTTATTGGATAGAATTAAATGCAACTATGAAGATTGAGATCTCGACAAAGGTAAGGAGTTAGGTATGACACCTAAGTTTGATTGTGTTAAATCTTTTATGGATACCAATATTTTCCGTAAGTTTAGCACTAAATATGGACTTGATTCTGAGATAGTAGCTTCTTTCTGTGAATCTTTTTCTACTTATGTTGATCTCCCTAAGGAGAAGTGGTTTAAATATCATCCTCCCATAGAAGTAAAAGTAGCTGCACCTATTAAAGTTTAAGAAAAGACTGTCACTTATAATGATCCTATTGTTCCTACTTGTTATGTTGAGAAACCACATTTCCCTGTTAGGATAAAGGATCATGCTAAAGCTTCAACTGTGGTTCGTAAAAGCAATATTAAAACATATACACCTCCTGAGAAAGTTAAAGTAGAACCTAATATTGCTATTGTTAAAGATCTCTTGTCTGATAATATAGATGGGCATGTTATTTACTTCTGTAATGAAACTGCTAGAATTGCTAAACCCCATGATACAGATAAACCTAGACATGTGGTAGGCATGCCTGTTATTTCTGTTAAAATAGGAGATCATTGTTATCATGGCTTATGTGATATGGGTGCTAGTGCTAGTGCAATACCTATTGACTTATACAAAGAAATTATGCATGACATTACACCTGTTGAGTTAGAAGAAATTGATGTTACTATTAAACTTGCTAATAGAGATACTATTTCACCAATGGGGATTGTTAGAGATGTTGAAGTCTTGTGTGGGAAAACTAAATATCCTGCTGATTTTCTTGTTCTTGGTTCCCCACAAGATAGCTTTTGTCCCATTATATTTGGTAGACCCTTCTTAAATACTATTAATGCTACCATAGATTGCATAAGGGATGTTGTTACTGTCGGCTTAGATGATATGACTCATGAGTTTAATTTTTCTAAATTTAGTAAACAACACCATGAAGACGAATTGCCTAGTAAGGATGAAATTATTGGTCTTGCTTCTATTGCTGTACCTCCTAGTGATCCTTTAGAACAATATTTGCTAGACCATGAGAATGATATGTTTATGAATGAAAGAAGGGAAATAGATGAAGTATTCTTTAAACAAGAACCTATTCTGAAACACAATTTGCCTATTGAAATCCTAGGGGATCCCCCTCCACCTAAGGGTGATCCCGTGTTTGAGCTTAAACCGTTGCCTCATAATCTTAAATATGCTTATCTTGATGAAAAGAAGATATATCCTGTTATTATTAGTGCTAACCTTTCAGAGCATGAAGAAGAATGATTATTGAAAACTCTGAAGAAGAACCGTGCTGCTATTGGATATACTCTTGATGACCTTAAGGGCATTAGTCCCACTCTATGTCAACATAAAATAAATTTGGAAGCAGATGCCAAACCAGTTCGTGATCCTCAACGACGTCTGAATCCTAAAATGAAAGAAGTGGTAAGAAAATAAATACTAAAGCTTCTGGAGGCAGGTATAATTTGTCCCGTTGCTGATAGTCAGTGGGTAAGTCCTGTTCATTGTGTCCCTAAAAAGGGAGGTATTACTGTTGTTCCTAATGATAAAGATGAATTGATTCCACAAAGAATTATTATAGGTTATAGGATGGTAATTGATTTCCACAAATTAAATAAGGCTACTAAGAAAGATCATTACCCCTTACCTTTTATCGATCAAATGCTAGAAAGATTATGCAAACATACACATTACTGCTTTCTAGATGGTTATTCTGGTTTCTCTCAAATACCCATGTCGGCGAAAGATCAATCAAAGACTACTTTTAAATGCCCTTTTGGTACTTTTGCTTATAGACGTATGCCTTTTGGTTTATGTAATGCACCTGCTACCTTTCAAAGATGCATGATGGCTATATTCTCTGACTTTTGTGAAAAGATTTGTGAGGTTTTCATGGACGACTTTTCCGTCTATGGATCTTCTTTTGATGATTGCTTGAGCAATCTTGATCGAGTTTTGCAGAGATGTGAAGAAACTAATCTTGTCTTGAATTGGGAAAAGTGCCACTTTATGGTTAATGAAGGTATTGTCTTGGGGCATAAAGTTTCTGAAAGAGGCATTGAAGTTGATAAACCCAAGGTTGATGCTATTGAAAAGATGCCATGTCCCAAGGACATCAAAGGTATAAGAAGTTTCCTTGGTCACACTAGATTTTATAGGAGGTTCATTAAGGACTTCTGAAAAATTTCTCGGCCTCTGACTAATTTATCACAAAAGATATACCATTTGTCTTTGATGATGATTGTGTAGAAGCATTTGCAATACTTAAGAAAGCATTAGTCTCTGCACCTATTGTTCAGCCACCTGATTGGAATTTACCCTTTGAAATTATGTGTGATGCTAGTGATTATGCCGTAGGTGCTGTTCTAGGGCAAAGAGTTGATAAGAAATTAAATGTTATCCATTATGCTAGTAAGACTCTAGACAATGCTCAAAGAAATTATGCTACTACTGAAAAAGAACTTTTAGAAGTTGTATTTCTTGTGATAAGTTCAGACCTTATATTGTTGATTCTAAAGTAACTATCCACACTGATCATGCTGCTATTAAATATCTTATGGAGAAGAAAGATGCTAAACCTAGACTTATTAGATGGGTTCTCTTGCTACAAGAATTTGATTTGCATATTGTTGATAGAAAAGGAGCTGAGAACCCCGTTGCAGACAACTTATCTAGGTTAGAGAATGTTCTTGATGACCCACTACCTATTGATGATAGCTTCCCTGATGAACAATTAAATGTCATAAGTACTTCTCGTAGTACCCCTTGGTATGCTGATTATGCTAATTACATAGTTGCTAAATTTATACCACCTAGCTTCACATACCAACAAAAGAAAAAGTTCTTCTATGATTTGAGACATTACTTTTGGGATGACCCACAACTTTATAAAGAAGGAGTAGATGGTGTTATTAGACATTGTGTACCTGAGCATGAACAGGAACAGATCCTACGCAAGTGCCACCCCGAAACTTATGGAGGACACCATGCGAGAGATAGAACTACACATAAGGTATTGCAATCCGGTTTTTATTGGCCTACTCTCTTCAAGGATGCCCGTAAGTTTGTCCTATCTTGTGATGAATGTCAAAGAATTGGTAATATTAGTAGACGTCAAGAAATGCCTATGAATTATTCACTTGTTATTGAACCATTTGATGTTTGGGGCTTTGATTATATGGGACCTTTTCCTGCCTCTAATGGATACACATATTTTAGTTGCTGTTGATTACGTTACTAAGTGGGTAGAAGCTATTACAACTAGTAGTGCTGATCATAACACTGCTATTAAAATGCTTAAAGAAGTTATTTTTCAGAGGTTTGGAGTCCCTAGATATTTAATGACTGATGGTTATTCACATTTTATTCATGCTGCTTTCCGTAAAATGCTTGCTAAATATGACGCCAATCATAGAATTGCATCTCCATATCACCCACAGTCTAGTGGTCAAGTAGAATTGAGTAATAGAGAACTCAAATTAATTTTGCAAAAGACTGTCAATAGGTCTAGAAAGAATTGGTCCAAGAAACTTGATGATGCATTATGGGCCTATAGAACTGCATATAAAAATCCTATGGGTATGTCTCCGTATAAAATGGTATATGGAAAAGCATGTCACTTACCTCTCGAACTAGAGCATAAGGCATATTGGGCTATTAAAGAGCTCAACTATGATTTTAAACTTGCCGGTGAAAAGAGGTTATTTGATATTAGCTCACTTGATGAATGGAGAACCCAAGCTTATGAAAATGCCAAGTTGTTTAAAGAAAAGGTTAAAAGATGGCATGAAAAAAGGATACAAAAGTGTGAGTTTAATGTAGGTGATTATGTACTGTTATACAACTCTCGTTTAAGATTTTTTTGCAGGAAAACTTCTCTCTAAATGGGAAGGCATCTATGTTATCGAGGAGGTCTATCGTTCCGGTGCCATAAAAATCAACAACTTCGAAGGCACAAATCCGAAGGTGGTAAACGGACAGAGAATTAAACATTATATCTCAGGTAATCCCATAAATATTGAAACCAATATTATTGAAACCGTAACCCCGGAGGAATACATAAGGGACACTTTCCAGAACGTTTCAGACTCCGAAAAGGAATAGGTATGTGGTACGGTAAGTAAACCGAGTCCAAAACAATTTTTAAGGAAATATTTCTCTGTTTTGGAATATTTAGAAAAATAGAAAATTAAGTAGCAGTCCGGGAAGGACACGAGGGCCCCACGAGGGTGGAGGGCGTGCTCCCTACCTCGTGAGCACCTCGTGTGCCTTCCGGACTCCGTTTTCTTGCACGATACGTATTTTGGTCGGTAAAAATTCACTATATATTCTCCCGAAGGTTTTGACTCCCGTATCACGCAAATATCCTCTGTTCTTGTTTTGGGCTGTTCTCTGTCAGGGTTGTCAAGGCCAGGCATCATGTCGTTCACCTCCTCCAACAACGGTGACAAAGATGCCTGGCTATGAAGATAGAGCTAAAGATGGAAGAACCCATGGAGATCAACAAGGATGAAGGGATCAAGAAGGCCACGGAGAACCAAGCTCCGGCAACAGAAGACATCCTTCAACTTGATCACAACCTTCTTACCCCAACTGAGATTGAAGCTTTCGAGATGATTGAGTTAACTCGTATTCAAAACAAGTATCTCACAATTGAAAATATTTTGTTGAAGGAGCATATATTTGCACTCAAGGGCATTATTCGCATGCTAGAGGACCTCTTACGCTCGATGCGCGACTATCCATCACCTCCTTCTTCACCAACCAAGGAGATATAATCACATGGGTATGGGCACTCCCCTTGGCAACCGCCAAGCTTGGGGGAGGTGCCCCGATATCGTATCACAATCACAACTCCTATCTTTACCGTTTTCCTTAGTTCGATCCTATTAGTAGTATTTTGATCTAGTAGAATAAAGTTTATGGCATGATCTAGTTTTGAGTTTTGCCTTATGATCTATCTACGTAATCGAGTCCGTGAGCTATATAATAAAGATTAGTGTTGAGTCAAGGGCTTGATTTTCTTGCTATGATCTTGGGTGAATAAAAGAAAAGAGAAAAAGAATAAGAAGAAACAAAAGTTCATATTGATCTAATTGATAGTAATGACTTCACATAGAAAGAGTGTGATGATTAAAAGTTGTTGGGAGTTGGCAGACATAGCTTTGGTCATCGTTGCAATTAATAGGAAGTAATAAGGAAAGAGAGGTTTCACATATAAATATATTATTATTGACATCTTTTATGATTGGGAGCACTCATCAAAATATGACATGCTAAAGAGTTGATGTTGGACAAGGAAGACAACGCAATGGGTTATGTTTTCTTATATCTGAGATAAAGTATGTTGTCATGGATCATCCAACATGTTGAGCTTGCCTTTCCCCCTCCTTCTAGCCAAATTCTCAGCACCAAGTAGAGATACTACTTGTGCTTCCAAATACCCTTAAACCAGTTTTGCCATGAGAGTCCACCATATCTACCTATCGATTGAGTAAGATCCTTCAAGTAAGTTGTCATCGGTGCAAAGCAATAAAAATTGCTCTAAATATGTATGATTAGTGTGGGAGAAATAAGCTTTATACGATCTTGTGATGTGGAAGTAATAAAAGCGACGGACTGCATAATAAAGGTTCATATCACAAGGGGCAATATAAAGTGACGTTCTTTCGCATTAAGATTTTGTGCATCCAACCATAAAAGCGCATGGCAACCTCTGCTTACCTCTGCAAAGGGCCTATATTTTATTATTATCTTCTACCTTATGCAAGTGTCATGGTGATCTTCACCTCTCCCTTTTTCATTTTATCCTTTGGCAAGCCCAGCATGTTGGAAAGAACCTGATATATATATCTAATTGGATGTAGGGGGCATGGGTTATTATTGTTGACATTACCCTCGAGGTAAAAAGGTTGTGGGGCGAAACTATAAGCCCCTATCTTTCTTTGTGTCCGATTAAAACTCCGTAACCACAAGTATTGCGCGAGTGTTAGCAATTATGAAGGACTAGATGATAGTTGAGTATGTGGACTTGCTTTTTAGCTCTGACATATACTCTTTCTGATGTTATGATAAATTGCAATTGTTTCAATGACTGAGGTTATAGTTTGTTGGTTCTCAATAAGGTTTCTGATTCATACTTTTGCATTGTGAATGGATCATCACTTGAACATAAGTAATCATATGACAATATCTATATATGTTGCTGTTATGAGAATAATCATGATGCCTTCATGTCCGTATTTTATTTTTATCGATGCCTCTACCTCTAAACATGGGGACATATTTATTGTTATCGGCTTTCACTTGAGGACAAGCAAGGTCTAAGCTTGGGGGAGTTGATACGTCCATTTTGCATCATGCTTTTATATCAATATTTATTGCATTATGGGCTGTTATTTCACATTATGTCACAATACTTATGGCTATTCTCTCTCATTTTACAAGGTTTACATAAGGAGGGAGAATGCCGGCAGCTGGAATTCTGGGCTGGAAAAGGAGCAAATATTAGAGACCTATTCTGCACAACTCCAAAAGTCCTGAAACTCCACGAAATACCTTATAATAAATAATGAAAAATCCTCGCCAAAGATGAAGACCAGGGGGCCCACACCCTTTCCACGAGGGTGGGCCCCCCTAGGGCGCGCCCCCTACCTCGTGGGCCCCCTGGTGGCTCTCCGATGACCATCTTCTGCTATATGAAGTCTTTCGTCGAAAAAAAATAAGAAGCAACCTTTCGGGACGAAACTCCGCCGCCACGAGGCGGAACCTTGACGGAACCAATCTAGGGCTCCGGCAGAGCTATTCTGCCGGGGAAACTTCCCTCCCGGAGGGGGAAATCATCGCCATCATCATCACCAACGCTCCTCTCATCGGGAGAGGGCAATCTCCATCAACATCTTCATCATCACCATCTCATCTCAAAACCCTAGTTCATCTCTTATATCCAATTCTTGTCTCCAAGTCCGGGATTGGTGCTACTAGGTTGCTAGTAGTGTTAATTACTCCTTGTAGTTGATGCTAGTTGGTTTAATTGGTGGAAGATCATATGTTCAGATCCTTTATGCATATTATTGCCCCTCTGATTATGAACATGAATATGCTTTGTGAGTAGTTACGTTTGTTCCTGAGGACAAGGGAGAAGTCTTGCTATTAGTAGTCATGTGAATTTGGTATTCGTTCGATATTTTGATGAGATGTATGTTGTCTAGCCTCTAGTTGTGTTATGTGAATGTCGACTACATAACACTTCACCATTATTTGGGCCTAGAGGAAGGCATTGGGAAGTAATAAGTAGATGATGGGTTGCTAGAGTGACAGAAGCTTAAACCCTAGTTTATGCGTTGCTTCATAAGGGGCTGATTTGGATCCATATGTTTCATGCTATGGTTAGGTTTACCTTAATACTTTTGTTGTAGTTGCGGATGCTTGCAATAGAGGTTAATCATAAGTGGGATGCTTGTTCAAGTAAGAACAGCACCCAAGCACCGGTCCACCCACATGTCAAATTATCAAAGTACCGAACGCGAATCATATGAACATGATGAAAACTAGCTTGACGATATTGCCATGTGTCCTCGGGAGCGCTTTTCCATATATAAGAGTTTGTCCAGGCTTGTCCTTTGCTACAAAAAGGATTGGGCCACCTTGCTGCACTTTATTTATTTTTGTTACTTGTTGCTTGTTACAAATTATCTTATCACAAAACTATCTGTTACCACTTATTTCAGTACTTGCAGAGAATACCTTGCTGAAAACCGCTTATCATTTCCTTCTGCTCCTCGTTGGGTTCGACACTCTTACTTATCGAAAGGACTACGATAGATCCCCTATACTTGTGGGTCATCATGACCTTCGGCACGCGCGGCAACTACCGCACTTAGCTCATCGACTTCGAGTTCGCCCGCATTGGCCTCCCATACAATGCCATCCTCGGGTACCCAGCTTTGGCCCAGTTCATGGCAGCAGCCCATCCAGCTTACAATCTCATGAAGATGTCGGGGAGCCAGGGTGTCCTCACCATCAATGGGGATGCCAAGGAGGCCCTGGAGGTACTCAAGCTTGCCCTCAAGGCCGCCGCGACAGCACGACCCGCCGACGCGGATACCTCCAAGGCCAAGGGAGCCGCACCAACCAAGAAGAAGTAGTTCTTCACTCAGGACAAGGAAGAAACCAAGCAAGTGTTGGTCGAGGAGGACGAGTCCTCAGGGGCAACCTTTACCATAGGCGCCAACCTCAAGCCTGCTCAGGAGGAGGCGCTAGTGAAGTTTTTGCGCGCAAACAAGGGAGTGTTCGCGTGGGAGCCTGATCAGCTGGTAGGGGTCCCAATAGAGGTAATAGAGCGCCACCTGAAGGTGTGCCCCAACGTACTCCCTGTGAAGCAGAAGGCAAGGCGGCAGTCCATGGAGAAGTAAGCTTTCATCGTCCAAGAAACCCGCAAGTTGGAGGCTGCGGGTGTCATGCGCGAGGTTCGGTACCTCGAGTGGCTGGGGAACCCTGTCGTCGTCCCCAAGAAAGGCGGGAAGGAGCGGATGTGCGTCGATTTCACCAACCTCAACAAGGCCTGCCCCCAAGATCCGTTCCTACTTCCACGCATCGACCAGATCGTCGACTCCACCACCGAGTGCGCCTTGCTATGCTTCCTGGACACGTTCTCAGGATATCACCAGATCAAGTTGGCGGTAGAAGATGTGGATAAGACGGCCTTCCTGACCCCGTGTGGGGTGTACTGCTACACCTGCATGCCGTTCGGGCTGTGCAACACGGGCGCAACCTTCCAGCGACTCATACACATCGCCTTAGGGCGGCAGCTCGGGAGAAACGCTGAAGCCTACGTCGACGACATCGTGGTGAAGTCTCGGGAGGCGGGGACCTTGATCCAAGACCTAAAGGAGACCTTTGAAAGCCTTCATCAGGTGGACTTGTGGCTCAATCCAGAGAAATGCGTGTTTGGCGTCCCTTCCGGCAAGCTGCTGGGTTTCCTGGTGTCCCATAGGGGGATCGAGGCCAACCCAGAGAAGATCAAGGCCATTGAAGACATGAGTCCACCACAGACCCTCAAGGAAATGCAGAAGTTGGCTGGTCGGGTGACTGCGTTGGGGCGCTTCATGTCCAAGCTAGGAGAGCCCGTTCGAGTGGACCCCGGAGGCCGACCAACCTTTTCAAGACCTCAAGAGATACCTGACCAGCCCCCCAGTGATGGTGGCGCCACGACCTCGCGAGCCCCTAGTGCTCTATCTTGCCGCCACCCCGTACTTAGCCAGCGCGGCTCTGGTGGCGGTTCGGGAAGAACACCAAGCCAAGGGTGCATCGCGTCGTGCCGTGCCTCCAGCAGAGATGACGCAAGACCAGAAGGGCGCCACAAGGGCCGCAGCAGCAGCGGCAGAGGATCAGGCTCAGCAGGGCGATGCCCCCATGCTCGCGAAGACTTCGGCACGTGACCAAGCGTCGGGGGCTCTACCTCCTCAGGAGGCACCATAGCTTCTAGAACACGCAAACCTCATCAGCACGCCTACCCTCGTCGAGCACCCAGTATACTTCGTCAACACGGTGTTGCGGGACACAAGAGCATGGTACCCCATGCCTCAGAAGCTCCTACTCGCGCTCCTAGTGGCCTTGTGAAAGCTGCGGCACTACTTCCAGGGCCACCCCATCAAGGTCGTCTCGGCTTACCCATTGGAGAGAGTGCTCAAGAGCCCCAACTCTGCCGGAAGAGTCGCTGAATGGAACATCGAGTTGCAAGCATTCCAGCTAGAGTTCAGTACTACCAGGGTCATCAAGGGAGCCGCGCTCGCTGGTTTCGTGGCAGAATGGACAGACGCCCCGACGCTTGAAGAAGGTGAAGACTGGTCCCTCTCACCGGGAAGCGAGGCGCCTGATGGCTGGGTCATGTATTTCGATGGTGCCTTCGCGCGCCAGGGCGCGGGGGCTGGAGCAGTACTCATCTCGCCCACTTAGGACAAGCTCTACTATGCCATGCAGCTCTGCTTCCAGCAGGGCGAGAAGGTTTCCAACAACATTGCAGAATACGATGGCCTCATAGCCGGCCTGAAGGCTGCGGCGGCGCTGGGGGTGAAGCGTCTCACTATCAGGGGCGACTCACAGCTCCTCGTAAACTTCTCCAACAAGGTATATGAGCCGAAGGAAGAGCACATGGAAGCATACCTCACGGAGGTGCGCAAGATGGAGAAGCAATTTCTAGGCCTGGAGTTGAAGCACGTGCCCCGTGGCACCAACAAGGAAGCAGATGACATCGCCAGAAGAGCATCCAAGCGACAGCCCCAGGAGCCTGGCATCTTCGAGGAGCGTCTCTTCAAGCCATCAGCAACGCCGCCGCTTTCAAGAACAGCTCAGCCTCGGGAGGAATTCCCGCAGCCGCCTGCCTCAGGAACCCTAGCCCATGGCCCGACCTCAGGAGCGCGCTTACTCCTGGTGCTCGAGCCCCAGGAGGGATGCTGGACCAAGGAATTCAAGGAATACCTGATGCAAGGGGCGTTGCCAGAGAAGGAGGAGGATGCGGAGCGCGTGGCCCGTCAGGCCACAACATACTGCATCCAGGATGGTGAGTTATACAGGAAGCGACCAAATGACGTTACACTGCGTTGTATCTCCAGGGAACAGGGGAAAGAGCTGATAGCTAACATACACGGCGGAGACTGTGGGCACCACTCGTCATCGCGAACCCTCGTCGGCAAGGCATTCCGAAGTGGATTCTACTGGCCTACGGCACTCAACAACACGACCGAGCTGGTGAAGTCCTGCGAGGCCTGCCAATTCCATGCCAAGCAGATCCATCAGCCAGCTCAGGGCCTCCAGACTATCCCACTCTCATGGCCGTTCGCGGTCTGGGGGCTGGATATTCTGGGCCCATTCCCTCGGGCACCTGGGGGCTATCGATACCTCTATGTCGCCATCGACAAGTTCAGTAAGTGGCCGGAGGTTGAAGCATGTCGGCGTTCTGGGAACGGGGGTCCCCAGACTTGCCTGCCTGCGGCCCGCTGTGTGGCTAAGCCAGCAGGCCGTATGGCCCATCTTCATCAACAAGGCATCCAAGACCCTCGCGAGGGGCCAAGCCTCGCGAGGCAGATGACACAAGACCTCCTCTGGAGTGGCCTAGTCAGGCAGGCTCATGAGGAGCGGAGATATCAAGGCAAGGCGAACCTCACGAGGCTCTCGTGACGTGAGCCATGATGATCGACACCAGGTGGGTGCCAGCGCGCGCAGCGTCCTTGTTTCCTCTTTGGTGCTAAGGTGACCAGCGCAGGCGAGGAGTACCGAGGCATCAAGCAAAGGTTGCAATTTTTGTGCAACAATATCAAGACCAGAAGGACGGCAAGACATAGGTCATCGTGGAGCCCAAGACAACATCACCACTAGAGCCTTTGGCAGGCGAAGACCACTTTTGTCAGGATGGCTTGTTCTAGCTGCCCCCCTTGAAATTAGCCCGCCGTTGTTGGCTCCCTTCCCGCTCAATTTTTGGGAAGAGGACCATGGCCTCTATAAGTAGGACTAGCCACCACCATAGGCAAGGGGAACCATTTTTTAGATCATCCCCAGCCACACAAGTTAGCCAAGCACAAGAACACCTCAACCTCAGGAGGCTGTTCTTCCCCTTGTATTGTTGATCATTAGCCCAAGAGGCAATCCACCACCACCACCACACTGGAGTAGGGTATTACACCACAACGGTGGCCTGAACCAGTATAAATCTTGTGTATTTCTGTGTTGCGAGTTTGTCGAGTTCGTTCATGAGATCTTAGTGAGCTAGGGCGTAGATCGATGGGAGGAAAAGACTTCGCGCGCACCCCAGTGTTCGAACCTTAAGGGTTTGCCGAAACCCCACATCCGACATTTGGCGTGCCCGGTAGGGGTGCGCCATAGCTTTCCCACCATCAGTTCGTCGCTCCATCGCCCCATCGTCTCCATGGTGGACGCTCACCATGCTCGAGCTGAGCGTCGGGCTGCCCTCACCGCCCGCGTTGCTCAGACGGCTCCCATCGGCGGGCCACCATGTTATTCTCCGTGTCCCACCACCAACAAAGCCACCGGCCCGGTGGGGAACGAGCAGCAAGCGTCTTCGCTGCATCCTTCGGTGCGGCAGGACGGCCACACTGCCACTCCATCGCTGACCCCGGACGGTTCTTCATCTCATGCACACCGCGCTCCCATGGAGGCGCGGGCCGCACTCCTCGCCGCAAACGAGCTCCTGCGCTACCGCCCAGTCGACGACCTCTACGAGGAGTGGCTCAACCATGTCGCCAAGCTCCTCTGTGCCGCAGGGAGCTCCTCGGCGCTATCCGTCTCTCTGCCTCACCCGCAGCCAGCCACGGGCGACGAGGCCCGAGGCGCGCCTCCACCACCCCAGCCCAAAGATGGCGCCTTGGCACCAAGGCGTGCGGCCCCGCGGTGTGATCCGCCACGCCCGGTGCCCGCACGTGAAGAGAGAAGCTACCAAGAAATCCCCGCACTTCCCGTGCCGCCTCGTCAAGACCGTGCGCCACTTGCGGCGGCGCCGCGCAGACCTCGATAAGGCCAAGCTCCACCTCCAAGGCGGGCCCTAGTAACCACGGCTGGCTGCCGCGCCTTCACCCCAGAGCTACGCAGCATTGCCTGGCCATGCAAGTTCAAGCCGGATCTGCCTCCTCGCTACGATGGCACTGCTGACCCCGCAGAGTTCCTACAGCTCTACGAGCTGAGCATCAGAGCAGCCAACGACGACGAGAAAGTCATGGTGAACTGGTTTCCCATGGCTCTCAAGGATGGGGCCCGCTCCTGGCTCCTGAACCTGCAGCACGGCTCGATCTCCTCCTAGGATGAGATGCGCGACCGCTTCGTCGCCAACTTCCGGGGCACTCGTGACCGCCGGCCAGCCGCGGGCGACCTGTGCCGCATCAAGCAACAACCAGGGGAGACCCTCCAGAAGTACATCCAGCGCTTCAACAGCACCCGCCTCAAGATCCCCAAGGTCACGGACGAGGCCATCATCTCCGCGCTCTCCGACGGTGTCCGTGACGTCAAGATGAAGGAAGAGCTCGCTATCCCTGAGGAGCGCTGCACGTCTCAGGAGCTGTTTAACCTAGCGACCAAGTGCGCAAGAGCTGAGGAGGGGCGCCTTTCCCTCCTTAAGCTGCCAGTCGCGGGCACAGAGTAGAAGAAAGCCAAGGCCAAGGACGTGAAGCGCAAGGAAGCGGTAGTGCTAGCTGCGGAGCCCGACACCAAACAGGGCAGAGATCAGCCCGAGTCATCCAAGAACAGCCGACCGTTCTGCGCCTTCCACAACCTGAACACCCACAACACCAACGACTGCCTAGAGCTCCGAGCCCTATGCGAGGGACGCTACAGTCGACGCCCCGAGCGCAGCAACCGGGGCTATGGCCGCGGAGGAGGACGAGGAGGCAGACGCTGGGACGATCGTGGACCGTGCCAGGAATGGCGTGACAGGCCTCGTGAGGACCGCTGGCAGGACCATCCTCGTGAGGGGCCCTGGAGGGACCAGCCTCGTGAGGATCGCCCCCAAGGCAACACCGGTCTTCCTCCACTGCCGCCACCAAGAAGGAACGACGACCATCATCAGGATGAGGGGGCCGGGGGCTTTCAGGAGCCCCGTGCAATCGCCTGCATCTTGGGCGGCACCCAGGCCCCAGCCTCTCAGCGCATCTTCAAACGGTTCGCTCCCGAGGTGAACGCGGTGCTCCCCAAGCTTGAGGTCGCGCGCCTGCTCAAGTGGTCCCAGTGTGCCATCACTTTCGACTCGGCAGATCAGCTCAAGTGCACGGCCACCACCGGCGTCCTCTCGATGTTGTGTTCCCCGGTCATCAGCAATTTGCAGGTCACCAAGACCCTCATCGATGGCGGTGCAGGGCTCAACGTCCTGTCCGTCGACACTTTCGACAACCTCCAAGTGCCATATGAGCAACTCCAGCCTACCAAACCTTTCTCAGGAGTGACTGATGGCTCCACCACACCGATAGGGCAGGTCCGCCTTCCTGTCACCTTCGGCACGCGCGACAACTACCGCACCGAGCTCATCGACTTTGATGTCGCGCACATCCGCCTGCCGTACAATGCCATCCTCGGGTATCTAGCCCTGGCTAAGTTCATGGCGGTCACCCACCACGGCTACAATGTCCTCAAGATGCCTGGAAGTGGCGGGGTCATCACGGTCCCATGTGAAGTAAGGGATGCGGTGTGCTCCCTCGAGCGCGCCTTCCCAGCTGCAGCAATCGACGACCCCGATAGTAGAAGTGAGGGCCCTCCGGAGGCCACCCCCAAGAAGAAGCAGCTGCGCCGCGCAGAACCTCAGGAGGATGGCGTCGCGGCAGGAGCCTCATCAGGATCAGCGTCCGTCCTAGGGGCGCCTCCCTCCATCGCATCGGAAGGCGCGCCTAGTGCCCTCCTCGGGCAGGGCTCGGGGGTTCTCTTCTGGAGGGCCTCAGGCCTTGCCAACCACACGAGGGAGGCGCTTGGGCACCATTTGGAGGCGTGCTACGACGCACGTTTTCCTCAGGAGAACGCAGGGCAAGGGGTGCCCACCGCTCAGGAGTTCATCACCAAGATGCAAGAGCCATGCGCGGCGACAGCCGCTCATAGGGCGCGGCTCACCACCCAGGCGAGGGTGCTGAGCTATGTGTCTGCATCGATGTCCCAGGGCTCAACAGGGTCGCGTCTCAGGAGCGCTTCTAGCCTTCGCGTGTGGGCCGTTGTGAGGGCCCGCCACATAGCTACGTTCGCAAGCCCCTCGGCTTGCCGAGCATGGCTTCGGCCTATCAGTGTGCCATGCGGCGTGACCTGGCGGCTCAACAGGCCAGGTACCGCGTCGTTCTGGAGGGAATGGAGACGGTCTTCATGGAGCCTCCCTAGGCTCAGGGCTCCGGTGGCTCATGAGGAGTCCTTTCTTCGACGCACGCCTTCAGCTGCACCAACTCTGCTTCGTCTACAGAACCAGGTGACACCTTCCAAGCTCGTTAAGCTGGGAGCGCCCCTTGGGCTGCATTATTCCCAGGCCGTGTGGGTCCGTCCCTATGGCATGTATCCCATTTTCTTATGTCTTTAGCTTACCTTGCTGGGGGCGCCCCTCGGGCTGCATCATCCCCAAGCCGCTCGGGCTGGACCCAGTGGCATGTATCTTCCTGCATTTACCCAAGCTGATTTTCCTTCCCTGCTTAACCTGCCTACGGTTATCACCTGCTCGATCATCGCCTCCCATGGGGCCTCCTCACAGGAATGGCGCTGGTGCATGGGTCCGTCCCTGCCACGTCGACAAATCTGAGCGGTCGAGCTCTGGCTCGCGGCACGCCCCGCACACGTCACCTCAACAGGCCCTCAGTGCCTTCACTTCATCCAGACCAACCAGCGGCAGGCTGACAGCTGTAACGGCAAACCATGTTCTTCTTGTGCCTGTTCACAGGGACCCCGCGGGGAGGATAGCAGGTGGCACCGCGAGTCTCCTTTTCTCTCGTGCAATTCGCTTGCGCGTTAAAAGGGGGGCTCCTGAGCATCGCGACTTAGGAGCTCTTACTGGCTCTCCAGCCCTCACCCCCTGGCCTTGACCACAGCATCGTGACCTGGCATACAAGCGGCGGCTGAGCTTGCTCGAGGGCCGGGACCTGAGGACGCAGATCACTAAGGAGAGCATGGGAGGAGGGAAACTTGTATGGGCCAGCCTGGCTATGCCGCACAAGTTGGCGCGCAGCCCCAGCGCAACGTCAAGAATCTTCACGAAGTTCACAAGATAAGTCTCGCCCTCGGATCGGCTAAATGCCTGGGCCTTATGGACACTCACGCCTTGCAGCAATCCCGTTGCGCGCACGTCAACTCCCTTTCTTCCCTTACCATGGCCGCTTGAGCGCTAAGGGGGACCTCCTGAGCATCGCGCCTCAGGGGCTCTTACTGGACCTCGGGCCGCACACCTCCTGGCCTTGACCACGGCACGCGACCTGGCATACCAGCGACGGCTGTAGCCTGCCTGGGGACCGGGACCTGTCGTCTTAGAGCAACAAGCTATCGCGAGGAAAGAAAGGGGGACCGAGCCTTAACGGGACGCACGTTCATCAAATCTTCATAACAGGGAAGATAAGCACAAAAGACATTACAGACCCTTACATGCCCCCACGGGGTGCTTCATGATTCTTCATAGGAAACAAAAGCTAAAACTAAGGAGGATCCTATCAACACACCCCCCGTTGTAGATGCCATCATCAACAGTGGGCCACGGGAGGCCGGCGCCAACCCCATCCAGATCAGCAGCGGCGACGGCCGGACACGGCAACACTGCTCCGAGTGCGGCGAGAGCACGGAGGCACATAGCTGTCGTCGCTCATCTCCGGAGTCTTGTAGAGCTCAGGAGAGCTGCTGGACTCCCAAGGGCTGCTGTTGCTGGAGGGGTCGCGAGCGGAGCGTGCATCAGCCTCGCGCTCCTCTCCGGAGCAGCACTCCAGGCGGCGGCCCTCAGCGTCGAAGACCTTGAAGAAGAGCGTGGAGACGCCGTCGTACTCAAGATGGATCGCGAGGGCGCCCCTCGCGCGACAGACCCGCGCGATCTCACCCCAGCCATGAGTCATGAAGATCTTGCCGGTGGGGACCGCTTCGATCTCTGCTCCAGTCGCCGGAGTGCCGTAGTCGGCGTGCTGCAACCATAGCTCGAGAGGCCCCCTCGGCGGCATCATGTCAGAGAAGAACCGCGGGAAGCGGATCCAAGAACTTGGGGGCATCGACGCCCACAGCACCAGCTCGCGCGAGGAGTCCGCGGCGTGGATTCCGGGGGCAACGGCGCGCGTCGCCGTGGCACGGCGACCCTGGGCGCGGCGCGGACGACGCTTATCGGAGTAATGGGCCAAGGGTAGGATAACCCAAGTCCCAAAACCTTTCAAGACATCGGGGCTGACTGCGCCCCTCAAGACAACAGATGAAGAGCCGCCTTCTGGAGGACGGCTGAAGGAACAGTCGGCTGCCCGCATGCGTCCGAGTCCTAGAGGCGAGGTCAACACCGGCCGACTCCCGCCTGGCGGCTTCCAGAGAAGCCGGCCACGGGGAGTCGGCACACGGCACCAACAAAGCCCATGCCCTCATTAGGGGGATGGGATAGGGAGTGGCAATAGTGAAGCCCACTCCCTCCCCTTTTCCAGGAGATGGCTAGGCCACAATGCGTTGTACCCACGGAGATCTCCGTCTGGCGCGGCACTGTTGCCATGCCATCCCTGACATCAGCAAAAGTGGGTGGAGTTCTGTGCCCGCGACGGCCTGTCAGTACGGTCCATGGATGACGGGCCCTACCAGTCAGCGAGAGTCCAGAAGACAGCAAGAGCGCCACCAGTCGGACCCGCGGGGAGCCGACCCCAGGAAGTCGGCCTGCCCCTCCTGCGGGTTCCCCGCGCCATTAACCAGACAAGACGGGGAGTGGCTACAGTGATCACCCGCCAGGCGGCGGGGCTGTAGCCACGACCCCATGACCAAGCCCGCGTCATTAGAGGCATGACTACAGTAATCAGCAGCCGGCAAGACCCGCAAGCGGCGGGTACGGCTTGTCGGCTCCATACCAGACCGGTCGGCAGGGCCCACCAGTCGGCGGGCTCCAGCAGTCGCCGGAAGGGCCGGCAGGCAAAGAGACTGACGGCTGGGCCCTGCGCCCAGACAATTTACCATTGTACCCCTGGGGGTAGGCGTATATAAACCCCCCAGGGCACCCATGCAAAGGGTTCCGATCCATTAGAACTAGACCAGATCCTAGAGGGGGGAGAGAGATGGCCCTGCCTTCTCCTACCTTCAGCATACAACTCGAGGAGCGCCCTTGTATTCGCTTCGCTTTAGTGATCATGCGGAGACCCCGCAGAGCAGGACTAGGGGTGTTATCTCCTAGGAGAGCCCCGAACCTAGGTAAAGTACGCCGGCATTCGTGTCTACGCCTCATCCCGTTTCCAAGCACCGGCGACGTTCTACTCGCTCCCACCATGATAAGCCATCCGTTGGCATATGTCGCACCCAACCACGACAACGCTGCTCGTCGCTCCGCCTTCCTGAGTCCTCGGCTTGGGCATACAGGGGTAGCGGATACCGTGGGGGAGGCCGCTCGCACCAAGGCCTCGTCACCACCTGCATCGCCGCTTCTTCATGGCGGTAGATCAACCTCTTCTTCAGCGGAAGTTGCTCCGGGACATCTCGGGGGGCCTTCCCCTTTTCTTCGGTGGAGAACCTTCTGATAGGCACCATAAGTGCTAGCAATGAAGCGAGGAAGAAGAAGCTAGCAGTGGAGCGAGGAGGAAGAAGCAAGCAAGCAAGGAAGAGATGGGCCACGGGGGCTCCGCCCCCTCCCCATTTATAGCAAGAGAAGGCCAACCGGCACCTCCCACGATCGCATCTAATGATGGTTTTCCTTGCATGTCGCAGGGACTCATCAAGTCGTGCAGTTGCCGACGCAGCATGGGGAAGCGGAGACGCCCACGTCCAATCAACCGCCACGCATCAACCGAGGCCGCAGGCTTTTGGGGCCCACGGTGCTCCGTGCTTGACCCTTGGCTTCGCCGCGAAGCCAAGCCTGAGCGCACCTTGGGCCCGAGGGCTACTGTCGGCGTTCTGGGAATGGGGGTCCCCAGACTTTCCTGCCTGCGGCCGCTGCATGGCTAAGGCAGGTGGCCGTATGGCCCATCTTCATCAACAAGGCATCCAAGACCCTCGCGAGGGGCCAAGCCTCGCGAGGCGGACGACACAAGACCTCCTCTGGAGTGGCCTAGTCAGGCAGGCTCATGAGGAGCGCAGATATCAAGGCGAGGCGAACCTCACGAGGCTCTCGTGACATGAGCCATGACGATCGACACCAGGCGGGCGCCAGCGCGCGCAGCGTCCTTGTTTCCTCTTTGGTGCTAAGGAGACCAGCGCGGGCGAGGAGTACCGAGGCATCAGGCAAAGGTTGCCATTTTGGTGCAACAAGACCAAGACCAGAAGGACGGCAAGACGGAGGTCATCATGGAGCCCAAGACAGCGTCACCACGAGAGCCTTTGGCAGGCGAAGACCACTTTTGTCAGGATGGCTTGTACTAGCTGTCCCCCTTCAAATTAGCCCGCCGTTGTTGGCTCCCTTCTCGCTCTATTTTTGGGAAGAGGACCAGGGCCTCTATAAGTAGGACTAGCCACCACCATAGTCAAGGGGAACCATTTTCTAGATCATCCCCAGCCACACAAGTTAGCCAAGCACAAGAACACCTCAACCTCAGGAGGCTGTTCTTCCCCTTGTATTGTTCATCATCAGCCCAAGAGGCAATCCACCACCACCACACTGGAGTAGGGTATTACACCACAACAGTGGCCCGAACCAGTATAAATCTTGTGTCTTTCTGTGTTGCGAGTTCGTTGAGTTCGTCCGCGAGATCTTAGCGAGCTAGGGCGTAGATCGACGGGAGGAAAAGACTTCGCACGCATCCCAATGTTCGAACCTTAAGGGTTTGCCGGAACCCCACATCCGACAAAGCCGTTCGTGCCATCCCAGCTGGCTCTGTAGTCAAATTCACCAAGGCCTCATGAGCAGTTTTGGGGTCCCCAACCGCATCATCACAGATAACGGCTCACAGTTCACTAGTAATCTCTTCAAGTCATATTGTGCTAACCTTGGAACGCAGATCTGCTACGTCTTAGTAGCACACCCTAGGAGCAATGGCCAGGCCGAACGCACCAACGCGGAGGTCCTAAAGGGCCTCAAGACTAGGACCTTCAAGAAGAAGCTCGAAGTCTGCGACAGGGGCTGGCACGACGAGCTCCAGTCTGTGCCGTGGTCGATCCGCACCGCCGCCACCAAGCCAACGGGCGAAACCCCGTTCTTCCTCGTCTATGGAGCAGAAGCAGTCCTCCCTCACGAGGTCGAGCATCGCTCTGCACGGGTCATTTGATGAGACGCAGCAGGACGCCATGCGAGGGATGGACCTCCTTCGGGGGGAGGAACGACGCCGCGAAGCTGCACTACGGGCGGCAAGATACCAGCAGGCGCTGCGGCGGTACCACTGCCGCAACGTCCGCTCTAGGACTCTTGAGGTGGGTGACCTCATCCTGAGGTGGGTGCTCTCCAGGGAGGGGCTGCACAAGCTCTCGCCCATGTGGGAGGGCCCATTCAAGGTCGTCCACGTCTCCAAGCCTGGCACCGCGCGCCTGGAGACACAGGACGGGGTACCCGTCCAGAACGCCTGGAACATCCAACACCTCCGGAAGTTCTACCCATGAAGAAAGGCCCAGTGCCTGTGAAGAAGGCCCGATGCCTGTGAAGAAAGGCCTAGTGCCTGTGAAACAAGGCCCTGTGCCTGTGAAAAATCACCGCCCGTGACACTCTCACGTAATAATGAGTGGGGCTCTTATCGGTGTCAAAGTTGGCGGATCTCGAGTGGGGGGTCCCGAACTGTGCGTCTAAGGCAGATGGTAACAGGAGGCGGGGGACACAATGTTTACCCAGGTTCGGGCTCTCTCGATGGAGGTAATACCCTGCTTCCTGCTTGATAGATCTTGATGATATGAGTATTACAAGAGTTGATCTACCACAAGATCGTAGAGACTAAACCCTAGAAGCTAGCCTATGATTATGATTGTTGTTGTCCTACGGACTAAACCCTACGGTTTATATAGACACCGGAGGGGGCTAGGGTTACACAGAGTCGGTTACAAGGGAGGAGATCTACATATCTGAATTGCCAAGCTTGCCTTCCACTCAAAGGAGAGTCCCGCCCGGACACGGGACGAAGTCTTCAATCTTGTATCTTCATAGTCCAACAGTCCGGCCAGAGCATATAGTCCGGCTGTCTGAGGACCCCCTTATCCAGGACTCCCTTAGTAGCCCCTGAACCAGGCTTCAATGACGATGAGTTCGGTGCGCGAATTGTCTTCGGCATTGCAAGGAGGTTTCTCCTCCAAATCCTGAGTACGAGTAGTGTCCAACTTCCCATAAATGTCGCACTCCTCGACTTCTACGCTTTAATAATGGCCATCTTCCATGTGTCGAGCGAATGTGAGAAGTCGGGGCATTTTTACATTTGCCACCCTAACCCTATGAGCAAATCGCCTATTTAAAGAGTCGAGGATCCTCAGATCAGATCACACCATCCTTCCACAATGAGTATCCATTGGAGCGCGCCCGGAAAAGCCCATCCTATCATGGCCGGCCATCGCATCTCCTCCTCTCGCTCCCGTAGTGCTAAGCCAGGCAATTGTGAGAAGTGTTCCATCTCTCACAGTCAATTAGTAGAGTTATAGACCCAGGGTTTCTCCCTCCTGCGTATATGGTCCCCCGTCCGAGCCAGACTAGCCACTTATAACGGCGGGGAACAAGCGGAGAGCTTCCTCAATCCGTCCATGGGGGAGCGGGTATGCCTTGTCCCTTACTTATTGAGGGGACTCGGATTTACAATACATCCGTTCCTCCGCGGGCTCCTGGAGTTATACGGCCTCCAGCTGCATAACTTTACTCCCGCCTCCATATTACACATCGCCGGCTACGTCGTATTTTGCGAGCTGTTTCTGGGCTGCGAAGATCATTTCGAGCTATGGAAAAGGCTATTCTGCCTCGTACCCCGTATACATAAGGAGTCAATATATCAAGTGGGCAGAGCCGAAATATGGCGCATCGCTGGGACTGGATACTTGTCCGGTACGCCGAAGAAGACATCCGAAGACTGGCCTTCGAAGTGATTTTATATGGAGGACATCGCCCTTCCGGACCCTATTCGGATGGGCCTTCCTGAGTTCAATAATGCCCCATTGAAGATACGCCGCAGCTGGCATCCTCGGAGCCCCCAGGAGGAAGATAAAAGAGAGGTCCTTTACCTGATGGGTAGGATAGAAACGCTGGCCAAATCAAGACTGACAATAATCGAGGTTATGTCAGTATGTATAATGCGGGGGGTGCAGCCACCTCAGTATCGGGGGAAACCCATGTGGCACTTCAATGGAGAAGACGATGCCACCCGCTGTGGCCGTAAAGGTCCAGACTCCGCCGCCGCTCTAGCAAAAGTACTGTCCGATTTATACAAAGGAGAGGAAGAGGAGTTCATCCGTATTAAGGCCACGGGATGGATTCTCCATGTACAACCCCCCAAACTGGGTGAGCTGCTACCTTTCACTCCAGATCTTCCCGCATTCTTCATTATAAGTATTTACCTTGCTATTTCATAGCAGGAACTGCAAAAAGCTGTGAGGGAGGTCCATAACCCGTATCCACAGCCAGAGGACCCTGACCGGGCCCTCGACCCTGGACTCGAAGAAGATCCGGACATATTCATGGAACTCATTGACAAGACGTTCTATCAGTTGAGCTGCGATGGTGCCTTGGTGGCTATCATAGCCGATTATCCAGGCCTGCTCCCTGCATCGCATGTAAGTAAAATCGGAGTCCCAACTTCTGAGAAGGATCCCTTTTTTGCACTTCACCCATCACACACATATGGTGTCCTACAGGGAAGGCCCTCGGGACGCCACGCCGAAACTGCAGTGACTCACCAGCAAGGGGCACCGAAACCGGATAGGCTTAAAACAAGGATGGTCAGGACTGAGACGCCATCGCAGAGGTATGAAAAAACCTTGCTCCATGGTTTGTCGTCTTTAAAATATAATAACGTCCATGGTTCCTGGCAGAAAAAACACTCGCCGGACCGTGCCCGGTGAGCCTGCCGGCCATGCCTCCACCAGCCGGACTCCAAAGCCGGACTTAGGGGCAGATGCTGACATGGGGACAACACCGGATGTTCCTCCTACAGAGGATGTGGATAGGCTGTCTGCTATGAGTTCCGAAGTGGAGAGTGCTGTCAGCGTTCTGGGAACGGGGGTCCCCAGACTTGCCTGCCTGCGGCCTGCGGCGTGGCACAAAGGGGGGCCCAGCACGGCTCATCGTCATCAACACAGACCCAAGACCCTCGCGAGGGGCCAAGCCTCACGGGGCGGACGACACGGAGCTTCCTCAGGCACGGCCTCATCAGGCTGGCTCGCGAGGAGGCGGAGAGATCAAGGCGGGGTACCTCACGAGGTGCCCGTGACGCAAGCCATGACGACCAAAGGCGCCAGGCGGGCGCCAGCCCGCGCAGTGTCCTCCTTTCCTCTTTGGTGCAAAGGGAGCAAGCGCAGGCGAGAGCATCAAGCAAAGGCACCCGTTTCGGTGCAACGAGACCAAGACCAGTCCAACGGCAGGGAGGAAGTCATTGTGGAGCCCAGCCAGCGTCACCACCAGAGCCTTTGGCAGGCGAGGACCAACTTTAGTCAGGATAAGTGTACCAGATGTTCCCCTTCAAAATGGCCAATTGTTGGCGCCCTTCCCGCTCAATATTTGGGAAGAGGCCCAGGGCCTTTGCCTATAAATAGGACTAGCCACCCACAGGGTAAGGGGGGAAACGGGGAGAGGAAATAGAGAGAGAATCGAGAAGAGAGAGAGAGAGGGGTGACTGAACTCCTCCTAGCAGTTCATCCCCAGCCAAGAACAGACCCTCGCGAGGCTGTTCTTCCTTGTATTTCTCATCATCATCAGCCCAAGAGGCAATCCACCACACCACACACTGGAGTAGGGTATTACACCACAACGGTGGCCCGAACCAGTATAAACCCTGTGTCTCTTGTGCTGTTCTTTCCATAGCTTAGATCTTAGCGAGGCGGAGGGGTGCAGGTAGGTAGAGGCGAAATCTCCGCGCGCACCCAGTGTTCGAACCTCAAGGGTCTGCCGGAACCCGAAATCCGACATTTGGCGCGCCAGGTAGGGGTGCGCCGGAATTCGTCTTCCACCACCCCGTTCTCCTCCGACCATCGCCCCATGTCTGACGCTCGTCGGGCCCGCGCCGAGCGCCGGGCCGCTCTCGCTTCCCGCGTCGCCCAGACGGCTCCTGTCGGCGGGCGTCCTCGCCGTTCCCCGTCACCTGCCATCCAACGCCGCCACCGGCCCGGCGGGGGACGAGCAGCAAGCATCGTCTCAGCATCCGTCCGTGCGGCAAGACGGCCGCACCGCAACTCCCTCGCTCACCCCAGCTGGTTCTTCGTCCCGCGCGCTCCGCGATGCCCATGGAGGCTCGAGCTGCGCTCATCGCGGCAAACGAGCTCCTGCGCTACCGTCCCGTCGACGACGTCTATGAAGAATGGCTCGACCGCATCGCCGAGCTCGTCCGCCCGCAGGGGCTCTCTTGCGTCCGTCCTTCCGCTGCACCGCACCCCACCCCCGCCGTCCGCACACTATCAACGTGCTATTCTTAAATGCTTCTGTTTTTGTTACTTTCCTATTTGCGGGCTACGAAGTCTGGCCGCCGCTCCCCAGCGCCTCCTCCTCAAGAAGGCGCCATGGCTCCAAGGCGCGTGGCCCCTGGGCGGAACCCGCTCCGTCAGGTGCCAGCGCGGCAAGAGCAGAGCTGGCCAAGAAGTCCCTCGCCCGCAAGAAGCTGCCCGGGCGCTCCCTGCTCCAGCACGTCGCGACCATGCTCCTGCTCCCGCACGTCAAGACCCCGCGCGCTCCCAGCTGCAGCGCGTGGGGACATGCAAGACCAAGCTCTCCGTCACCCAAGGCCTCCCGTGGCCACAGCAGGCTGCCGCGCCTTCACCACCGAGCTATCACAGCGTCGCGTGGCCCGGCAAGTTCAAGCCAGACCTGCCTCCTCGTTACGACGGCACGGCCGACCCTGCGGAGTTCCTCCAGCTCTATGAGCTGGGCATCGAAGCTGCCAACGGAGACGAGAAGGTCATGGCGAACTGGTTTCCCATGGCGCTCAAGGACGGGGCCCGCACCTGGCTCCTGAACCTGGCTCCAGGCACGATCTCCTCCTGGGACGAGATGCGCACCCGCTTCATCGCCAACTTCCAAGGTACTCGCGACCGGCCACCCGCCGTGAGCGACATGCGCCGCATCAAGCAACAACCCGGAGAGACCCTGCAGAAGTACATCCAGCGCTTCAACAACGCACGCCTCAAGATTCCCAAGGTGACTGAGGAGGCCATCATCTCAGCCTTCTCCGACGGCGTGCGCGATGTCAAGATGAAGGAGGAGCTGGCGATGCATGAAGACCTGTGCACTTCCTTGGAGCTGTTCAACTTGGCAACCAAGTGCGCCAGGGCTGAGGAAGGGCGTCTCTCCCTCCTCGAGCTGCCTGCCGCAGACCCAGAAGAGAAGAAGCCCAAGGCCAAGGATGTGAAGCGCAAGGGGGCTGCCGTGCTCGCGGCAGAACCAGACACCAAGCGGGGCAGAGATCAGCCCGAACCTTCCAAGGGCAGCGGTACTGTGTGTACCACGACCTCCACACCCACAACACCAATGAATGTCAAGAGCTCCGAGCCGTGCGAGAAGGAAGGATCGGCCGTCGCCCCGACCGCAGTGACCGGGGCTACGGTCGAGGAGGAGGAAGGAACGCAGGACGCTGGGAAGACCGTGGCCGCGCCAAGGGTGGCGCGATCAACCTCGCGAGGATCGCTGGCAAGACCCGCCTCGCGAGGGAGACTGGAGGGATCAGCCTCGCGAGGATCGCCCGCAAGGCAACGCAGGCCTCCCTCCGCTGCCGCCGCAGCCAAGGAGAAACGAGGACCGCCAGACGAGGGGGCTGGGGGCTTCCAGGAGCCGCGCGCAATCGCCTGCATCCTGGGCGGGGCTCAAGCCCCAGCCTCTCAACGCATCTTCAAGCAGTTCGCCCGCGAAGTGAATGCAGTCCTCCCCAAGCTCGAAGCCACGCGCCCTCTCAGGTGGTCGGCGTGCGCCATCACGTTCAGCTCAGCAGATCAGCTCAAGTGTGCGGCTACAGCCGGAGTCCTCCCGATGCTTTGTTCCCCAATCATCAGCAACGTGGTGGTCACCAGACCCTCATCGATGGGCGGGCAGGGCTCAACGTCCTGTCCGTGGAGACATTCAACAACCTCCAAGTGCCCTACAACCAGCTTCAGCCAACCAAGCCCTTCTCTGATATCACCGACGGCTCCACGGTCCCGATTGGGCAGGTCCGCCTCCCTGTCACCTTCGGGGCACGCGACAACTACCACGCCGAGCTCATCGACTTCGACGTCGCTCACATTCGCCTGCCGTACAACGCCATCCTTGGGTACCCAGCGCTGGCCAAGTTCATGGCCGTAACTCACCATGGCTACAACGTCCTCAAGATGCCAGGAAGTGGGAGTCATCACGGTGCCCTTGTGAAGAGAAGGACGCGGTGTGTTCCCTGGAACGAGCCTTTCAGGCCGCATCACTGGAAGACCCGGATCGCGGAAGCAGGAGGCTTCCCGAGACCGCCCCCAAGAAGAAGAAGACATCGTCCGGCCCGGCCCCTCAGGAGGCAGGCCCCTCTGGGCCCGCCTGCCCAGGGGGAACCTCCTTCCATCGCATAGGAAAGCGCGCCCGGCGCCCTCCTCAGGCAGGGCTCGGGGGCTCTCCCCTGGAGGGCCACCGACCTGGCTAGGGTCACGAGGGAGGCGCTTGGGCACCACATGGAGGCGTGTTTCGAAGCACGTTTCCCTCAAGAAGGAGTAAGGCAAGGAGAGCCAGACCCTCAGGAGTTCAGTCAGCAAGGCCATTCAGGAGCTACAGGAGTCAAGAGTCATGAAAGGCGGCCGCCGCCTACCAGCTAGTGGCTCCCCATCCAGGCGAGGATGGTGGGCTGCGCGTCTGCATCGACATACCAGGGCTCAACCGAGTCGCCTCTCTGGACCTCCCTCGTCGCATGCCTTAGGCTTGCCGGACGCGGCTGCCACGTACCAGCGCCTCATGAGGGGCATCATGGAGGCTCAAGAGGCCAGGCGTTCCGCAGCCCTGGCGGAGATGGAGATGGTCCGCGAGGAGCCGCCAGCGCCTCCGGAGCCTCCCGAGGCCCTGGGCCTGGGGGCTCGTGAGGATCGGCTTCCGCAGCCCATCCGAGTCTGCTACACCAACACTCCTTCGTCCTCAACATCATCAGGTGACATCTTTCAAGTTTCATTTCCAGCTGGGAGCGCCCCCCCCCAGGGCTGCATTATTCCCAGGCCGCGTGGGTCCGTCCTGCGGCATGTATCCCTTTTATTTCATGTTGTTAGCTTACCTTTGTTGGGGGCGCCCCTCGGGCTGCATCATCCCCAAGTCGCTCGGGCCAGACCCAGCGGCATGTATCCCTTTTGCGTTTATTTCCGGCTATGCGTTCGACCCACCATGCTTGATTATTTGATGCCGGTCCACGGCACCTCTTCTTCTCCATGCCGACCACTTGCACGTTAAAGGGGGGGTACCTGAGCATCGCGACTCAGGGCTCTTACTGGCTCTCCAGCCCTCACCCTCTGGCCTTGTCCACGGCATCGCGACCTGGCATACCAGCGACGGCTGAGACCAGCTCGAGGGCCGGGACCTGAGGACGTAGAGTGCTGGCATCTAACCATGTTTGCAGGGACACATCACAAGATAAGGCCCAGTGCCAGGGGCAACCCGCCTAGAGGTAGGGCCCCGTGAGTCCCGCGCTGGCTCACGGGTGCCCAGATACACCTTGCCAGGCCCTACCGTGCCAGCCACGTGTCAGGGCGGGGCTGTACACGCCGTGGGGGCTCCTCCCGGAGGGGAGCCCCCTCCCACGTACCAGTGGAAGCACCATGCTCCGCGCTGGCTGACGACACTGCCGAGGAGCGGCTATGCCCGTACACATACGGAAGCGCTATGCTCCGCGCTGGTGATAAACAACTGAGGGTGGCCCCTGGGCCGCATCAACCTCAGGGAGCCCAGAGCTCAGTGTCTAGCCTCATCGTAACGCCTCCCCTCGGGAGTGCCGCACGAGGGGGCTGGGCACGGGGCCTGCGCCTGGGTCACGCCCAGACGCACGCCGCCTAGCCAGGCCCCCCGGGCCTGGTTCATCGCGTGTCTCTCCCCGAGCGGAGCCAAGGTACGAAGGCCGTTTGAGCGTCAAGGGGGACTCTTGAGCATCGCGACTCAGGAGCCTAACTGGTCACGTAGCCCCTCACTCCTTAGTTCCGAAAGGCTAACGGCGGTTGAGGTATGCGCTCGGCCGGGCTCTGCAGACGTAGAATGGTAGATCCACCCACATCACACCTCCCTACTTGCTGTTCGTGCGCCAAGGGGGACTCCTGAGCATCGCGACTCAGGAGCCTAACTGGTCACGTAGCCCCTCACTCCTTAGTTCCGAAAGGCTAACGGCGGTTGAGGTATGCGCGCGGCCGGGCTCTGCAGACGTAGAACGGTAGATCCACCCACATCAGACCTCCGTACTTGCTGTTCGTGCGCCAAGGGGGACTCCTGAGCATCGCGACTCAGGAGCCTAACTTGTCACGTAGCCCCTCACTCCTTGGTCCTGTCCTGGTTCCGGTCGGGGCTAACGACGGCTGAGGTATGCGCGGGGCCGGGTTCTGTCGGCATAGAACATAAGCAAGTAGGAAGGAAAAGCTTAAATTTCAAGGAATTCAAAAGCAAATATTACAGTCCACACTGTTATCTCAATGCCAAACGCAAGTTTAAACGCCTCCCCGAGGCATGATACATGTGCAGGAATTAAAGGCAGGACAGGAGCCGCAACGGAGTCACTTGTCGGCGGTGGAGCAGCGGAGTGGGTTCGCCTCATGGAGCAGTGGGGTCGGCAGCACCTTGCTTCGGCTTGGTGCTGAAGGCCCGGAACTTCCCCAGCAGAGCCTCCGCGCGACCCTTCACGGCCTCGGCAGCGGCAGCGGCACGCTCGCCGCTTACTGGCTCCAGCAGGCTGTCGAGGTCAACATCGGGATCGCGAAGGTAGATGTGGGTGAGGACCCTCGTCAGCGCTGCAGAAGACAGGACACGCGCCTCGGCCTCGGCCATGGGGCCAAGGCCAAGGGCGACACCTTCAAGAGCGCGAACCAGGAAGGGAAGCAGCTTGGCGGGGCCGTCCTCGGCGCCAGCCAGCGGGCTCTCCAGGCCGCTGTCGTAAAGCGTCCTCAGCGAGGAGCGAGCCTTCGCCTCCATCTCCGTGAAGGCCATGCGGTCCTCGGCAAGAACCTGGGCCTTGTCGTCCAGCTCGACCTTCCTCGCCCCCAACTCCTGCTCCAGCGCGCCTAGGCGGTCGCGGCGCTTCCTGAGCTTGACCTCCCTCTCCTTGACGGCCGCCTCGCGAGCCTTCACGCCCTCTTCCTGCTCTTGGCGAAGGCGGACCTCTTTCGCGAGCTGGTCCCGCAGGCCTTGCAGCTCATCCTCCAGCGCCTTGCAGCAACCACAGACGTCGACCACCTCCCCCAGGGCTGCGTCACAAGCAGCCTTCGCCTCAAGGACGGCCTGCTTCTCCTCATCGCAAGCTGTCGAGGCCTGGACCAGCGCCGCCCGAATCGAAGCGTCGGAGCGAATCCATCCCGACGCCAGCTCCAAGCGCCCGGCCACCAAGCGAGGGTCGGTGCCAAGAAGATCCTGCCACAGCCGGTCCAGCTCAGCAGCAGCACGATCCAGAACGGCAGGAGGAGTCGGAGAGACAGCAGTCGGTGGAGTAGAAGGAGAAGGCAGCAGCGCGGCCACAACATCCTGAGGCGGAGCCTGCTGCGCCCCAACGGCTGTAGTGGCGGCAGCAGGCAAAGGCACCTCGGGAGTCACTTGGGCCATGGGGGCTGAGCTCGCCCCAGCCGGCTCAGCCAGGTCTCGCGAGGACGACCGGGCAGGAGAAGCCCGTGCGTCGCGGTCACCTTCCTTCGCGGGCAGAGGCGCTGCCGCGGATGGAACCTCAGGAGTTCCCTTCGGCTTCTTTGCTGCGGGCGCCAGCCTATCCAAGAGATGCGGACGTCAAGCCTCAGAAGCAGAACAAGAAATAAAGACAAGAATCAAGCGCTTACGGGTCGTCGCCAGTGAGCTCAAGCGGCCTCCGGCCAAATTTGAAGCCTGAAATCCGGCTGGAAGGGTCAACCTCGGGAAGCTTGGAAGCGGAAGATGCGTCTGCGGTCTGCCTCGGGGCCGGGGCAGACCCGCGGGAGATCAGCCCGGTCCTGTCCCTCTTCGGGATCGGGGGCAAGCTCTCGCCGTCCTGCTCATCATCATCCTCGTCGTCATCGCTCAGAGAGAGGCGGAGAATGCGGGACCTGCGCCGAGGGAGGGGAGCCCTCGACTCTCCGTCAGTCGCATCGGAGTCAGGCCCTTTTTCCCGCTCCCCTCCTACCTCCTCTTTGCTAGAGTCATCGGAGGGCACGTCCACCGGTCCCTCGGGAGTTTCCATAGGCACGGGCCCGTCCCCGTTGAAGACAGGCATGGACTCCACTACCTGCTCCCAGTCGTCGCGGAGGAACAAGGGCGTAGGAGCGCCCTCCAACCTCGCCACATCGCCCCCAACCAGGGATTGGAGGACCGTAGCCAGATCTCCGTCGACCAAGGCCGCGGGGCTCGGATGGGGCCTCCACATCGGAAGGGAGTACTGCCGAAGCGGAGCCAGCTGGTGCTCCAGGAATTCCCTCAGCAGCGATGCGCCGGTCAGCTTCGCCGCCGCCATGTTGGCCGGCCTCAGATCCGCGTCCATCTTCTCCAACACCAGCTTCGTGCGGGGGTCCATGAGCTCCGCTCGACCCCAGTCGCTGGAGCTCGTGGGTTGCTCCGTGGGCAAGATCAGCCGAGGGTGGATGCGCCCAGCATCCACCAAGACCCACTTGCTCCTGAAGCCCTCAATCCTTTTCCCGGGGTTCGAAATGGCAATGGCGCCACCATACGCGATGAAGCTCGCGCACGTGGAAGCAGGACCACGAGAGGTCCGGAGGTAGAAGTAGTGGCGAAGCAAGGTCACTGAGGGCTGCACCCCTACGTGAGCCTCGCAGTAATAGGCGAAGATTGCCAGGAGAAGGACGGAGTTGGGGTGGAGATGCAGAGCATGTAGCTTATAATGGCGGAGGATAGAGAAGAAGAACTCGGAGAAGGGAGGCACCAGGCCAGCAGCAATGGCGCTTACGAAGAACGGATAGAAGGTGCTCCCTTGACCCTCAGGGGTGGCGGAGCCGGCCTTGAACACCTTCGCCCTGTCGATGCCCCGCGCCGCCGCCATCCGGCGCAACCGGGCGAGGCTCGCCTCCGACACGTTCAGCGAATCCAGGGCAGACGAGTACCAAGCTACGGCCGGGGACTGACGAGGCGCCATGGCTTCCTAGGTCACGCGGTCGGAGTAGATCTGGAAATTTTGGAGGAAGGAAGGAGAGGCGCAAGAAAGGGAATCTGAGCAGCAACCGGAGAAAGCAAAAAGCAAAGCCTAGGCAGATGCCGCTCCTCTATCAACTCGAGCGGTTGCTAAGGCGCTCATGTCCAATCAACCCCACGCGGTGCCCAAGGCTGCAGGCTGTTAGGGCCCGCGGCGCTTCGCTCTTGCCCTTTCGCCTCCCTGCACGGCCAAGTCTGGGCGCGCCTTGGGCCCGGGGGCTACTGTCGGCGTTCTGGGAACGGGGGTCCCCAGACTTGCCTGCCTGCGGCCTGCGGCGTGGCACAAAGGGGGGCCCAGCACGGCTCATCTTCATCAACACAGACCCAAGACCCTCGCGAGGGGCCAAGCCTCGCGGGGCGGACGACACAGAGCTTCCTCAGGCACGGCCTCATCAGGCTGGCTCGCGAGGAGGCGGAGAGATCAAGGCGGGGTACCTCACGAGGTGCCCGTGACGCATGCCATGACGACCAAAGGCGCTAGGCGGGCGCCAGCCGCGCAGTGTCCTCCTTTCCTCTTTGGTGTAAAGGGAGAAAGCGCAGGCGAGAGCATCAAGAAAAGGCACCCGTTTCGGTGCAACGAGACCAAGACCAGTCCAACGGCAGGGAGGAAGTCATTGTGGAGCCCAAGCCAGCGTCACCACCAGAGTCTTTGGCAGGCGAGGACCAGCTTTAGTCAGGATAAGTGTACCAGATGTTCCCCTTCAAAATGGCCAATTGTTGGCGCCCTTCCCGCTCAATATTTGGGAAGAGGCCCAGGGCCTTTGCCTATAAATAGGACCAGCCACCCACAGGGTAGAGGGGTTCGATCGATCAGTTGGAGATCGAAATCAGAGAGAGAATCGAGAAGAGAGAGAGAGAAGGGTGACTGAACTCCTCCTAGCAGTTCATCCCCCCAGTCAAGAACAGACCCTTGCGAGGCTGTTCTTCCTTGTATTACTCATCATCATCAGCCCAAGAGGCGATCCACCACACCACACACTGGAGTAGGGTATTACACCACAACGGTGGCCCGAACCAGTATAAACCCTGTGTCTCTTGTGCTGTTCCTTCCATATCTTAGACCTTAGCGAGGCGGAGGGGTGCAGGTAGGTAGGAGGCGAAATCTCCGCATGCACCCCAGTGTTCGAACCTCAAGGGTCTGCCGGAACCCGAAATCCGACAAGTGCCATGAATCACAGGCGCCGACGGGCCATACTACGCGACCCTGGTTTCTCTGAAGAGGTGTTTGATGCCTTCAACTCAGGAGACGCGTACTTCCGAGCTGCTCAAAATGGTCTTGACAGAGCCACGGACCAGTATGTAAAGGATATACGGGTAAGAAAATCTGATAATTATATATATCAGTAGCCCCTGAGACTTGAAACAGTTGACACAACTGATTTAAGGATCATTATTTGTGTAGGCTCTTACGGAGAAGAATACCCAGTTGTCTCAAGAGCTGGAGGAGTGCAAAGCCCAGCTGCGGGCCGCGGTTGCTTCAATGAAGGAGTCCGCGAAGGCCCCATCTGGTAAGACTTGTTTCTATCGAGAAGAAGGATATGTACCGGTTAGTATTCGACATGTATGCAAATCTAACAATAGATTCTGCAGAGGACCCCAGAGTGAATCCGGAGGTCGTGCGAGGGGATGAGCAACATGCTCAATGACAGCTAGAGGCTGGCGAGCGCGTGCTTACGCGGGTTAGGCAGGAGAAAAATGATCTCCAAGATGCCAATACCCAGCTGGGCGTTGAACTGAAAGACGTTCGGGCCCATCTAGCTAACTCCGTAAAGGAGAATAAAAGGCTTCGACGCGGCATTTTTAGTAAGTGCTTGAATGAACTTTTATAGAGTTCGGCGAACAAACCGGCTAACAGAGTTATATCTGTAGGTATGCTGATGGGTCATCCTGCAGAGGAGATGCCCAGGTTTGCAGGTGATCTTCTGCCAGAGCTCTCACAACTGCACGAACAAGTTCGGCAGGTGATGCAGGGCATTGCCCAAGCCTTGTGGCCAGCCGCCTCCCTGCCAGGAGGCATGGGGGAGCTTGTAGAGATGCTCAAGGGAGCGCGGCAGCGCTTCCGATTATGAAAGATATCGGCCTGGCGACAAGGTGCAAGGGAAGCCTCGGCCATGGTGAAGACGCGATATACCAAGGCTAACCCGAACCACATGGCCGAGGTCGGACATGTGGGGTCTGATGGGAAAGAGATCCCCGTCAGTTTGGTGTATGATCAGGTGAAATTAGCCGCAAAGTATTCCCAACAGGATTGTAGGATAGACAACCTGTTGGATGGTATAGAAGAAGAATTTAGTTAGTCTAGGTGACTGTGTACTTCAAATGACATGTATTGTCCCTAGCCGGATTGTAAATCATTTGTCATGGCGGTCCTTTTCACTTCAACCTCCGGACCCGACAGTCCGGAGTGTATCCGAATACCTGCTCAGTTATGTAAAAACCGGGGTACGCATGGAAACCAGGCGTAGGGGTCATAAGTGCTTGAACAGACAAGTACCCAACTAGCTATGTTATATTACATGGATAGTAAGAAACATCTTCCAGGGAGAATAGTTCTGTTAAGGGTTCCTTTCCCTGGGTACGCATGCATTAATGTGCATGTCCGGACTGCGAGAAGAGACGCAGGATATAAACATCTGGGGGCATGTATCATAATAAATAAAAGTCATCTTTTGTTCACCGACCGAATATTCCCTTAAGAACGCTAGCTTTTGGCTTCACCCAGTCTGAGGTACACATCCGGCTGACCCGGCAGTAACAATCGTAGAGGTGCTCCCTTATGCCCTAGCCGAATTAACGGGTACGTAGGGCATAAACACGAGAGCTAGGCAACCCAGCTTGGCCAAAACTTAAGTCATATCGATGCATATAATGGCGAAGGAAAGGTACATGTGGACAAGTAACACATGTGCGGGGGGCATAGAGCCCGGAACATAGTTATATTAAGCTTCTGTATAAGAGGCCCCCAGGTATAATGAGCAGGCCAAGCGTGTGAAGATTGTGTAGTCAAGGCACATTTTAACCTTTTAAGGCCGTGAAGAAAAATGGGAAGAAAGAAAGAAAAGACAGATAACGGATATATATAAAAAATTGACGGAGGTAGGGAGACAAAAACACAGAGTCTGGCGCTAGGCGTAGAACCTTCGAAGTCTGGCTGCGTTCCATCGGTTTGGCTCGAGTCGGTTGTCCGATGCATCCTGCAGACGGTACCCTCCACCGGTCAGAACTTTGTCAATAACGATGGGACCTTCCCATTTGGGCTTGAGCTTATCCTTTTTATTCTCCGGTAGGCGCAGAACGAGTTCGCCAACATTATAAGTTTTGGCCCGTACTTCTATGCTTTGATACCGCCGAGCCTGTTGCTGATAGAATGCGGAGCGGGCTTTTGCCATGTCACGCTCCTCCTCCAGGGCGTCCAAACTGTCTTGCCGATAAAGCTCGGCTTCTTTCTCTTCGTACATGCGCACTCGAGGTGAGTCGTGGATGATGTCGTAGGGCAGTGCCGCCTCTGCGCCGTACACCATAAAGAACGGTGTGTATCCGGTAGTGCGATTTGGCATGGTCCGTAGCCCCCTTAGTACGGAGTCAAGCTCCTCCACCCAGTGCGTATCTGATTCCTTCAAGGAACGCACTAATCTGGGTTTAATGCTGCTCATGATAAGACCATTTGCTCACTCGACTTGACCGTTAGTTTGCGGGTGATAGACAGAGGCATAATCGAGCTTAATTCCCATGTTGCTGCACCAAGTTTTTACATCGTCGGCTGTAAAGTTCGAGCCGTTATCGGTGATGATGCTGTGGGGGATGCCGTAACGGTGTATAACCCCGGATATGAAGTCTATCACTGGTCCAGACTCGGCAGTTTTAACTGGTTTGGCTTCTATCCGTTTGGTGAATTTATCCACCATGACCAATAGGTATTTTTTCTTATGGCTTCCCCCTTTAAGGGGTCCGACCATATCGAGCCCCCAAACCGCAAAGGGCCAAGTAATGGGGATTGTTTGG
This sequence comes from Triticum urartu, assembly GCF_003073215.2. Classification (NCBI taxonomy): domain Eukaryota; kingdom Viridiplantae; phylum Streptophyta; class Magnoliopsida; order Poales; family Poaceae; genus Triticum; species Triticum urartu. The sequence continues at coordinate 434,158,200 of NC_053028.1, read as the reverse complement.
AGAGCGGTAGGTGGCATATGGCTTTGGTTTGCAAAAAGCTAGCAACCGACGCAATGTTGAACGAGGTCCTGTGCATCCGCTCGGGCCGTCGGCCAGTAAAAACCTGTACGGAAGGCCTTGCTTACAAGGGCCCGAGCTGCAGCGTGGTGGCCGCCAAGTCCAGCATGAATTTCTGTCAAAAGTTGCCGTCCTTCCTCTTCGGAGATGTACCTTTGAATTACTCCAGTAACGCTTTTCTTATAAAGCTCTCCCTCGTGGACCATGTAGGCTTTAGACCGCCGCACAATGCAACATGCCTCGTTTGGGTCATCAGGGAGTTCTTGCCTAGTTAGGTAAGCCAAGAAGGGTTCTGTCCACGGGGCGATGACAACCATAATCACGTGGGCCGAAGGCGTTATTTCGGTGGCAGAGCCGCCGATTATGTCAGAGTGTTCGGTATCTGGCATTGTGGTCGGGTCCGGACTGTTGTTGCCGGTCTCTCCTTCCCATACCACGGATGGCTTAAACAGCCTTTCCAAGAAGATGTTAGGTGGGACAGGGTCGCGCTTAGCGCCGATGCGAGCGAGGATATCCGCCGCTTGATTGTTTTCCCGGACCACATGGTGGAATTCAAGCCCCTTGAACCGAGCTAACATTTTGAGGACGGCGTTGCGGTAAGCCGCCATTTTTGGGTCCTTGGCATGCCGAATACCACATCTAGTGTGATTTTTCCCGCACATCATGCCTCCTGACTAGGGATGATTCCTCTGAAGGTCGTGCTGCTTTGCTCAATGCGGCTCTTGTCTAATTCCATCTTGCTAAGAGTTTCCTCATAGATGAGGTTTAATCCGTTGCCACCGTCCAAGAGCACTTTAGTAAGCCGGAAGCCGTCCACAATTGGACTAAGGACCAAAGGGGCTGGTGCTCGGGCTGTTCGAAATTGAGGTTCGTCACTGGCATTGAAGGTTATGGCCGTGTCATTCCATGGATTTATTGCTGCAACGTGGCAGACTTCAGCAAGGCTGCGGAATGTTCGCTTGCGCCTATTATTTGAGGCGAAGGTCTCGAAGACTGTCAATATTGTATTGTTATTTTACACAGGATGGTGCTCTGTTGTATTGTTGGTGAGGATATCCTCGCCACTCTTGGCCACCTGCCGGAGTATCCAACATGCTCTAAGGCTGTGTGTTGGCATCGTATCCGCTGTACTGTGAATTTTGCATGGCCCATTGAGCCATCCCTCCAATACAGTTCCATGCCCTGTAGTGGGCTTTGGTTTCTTTGTAATTGGATCAGGTGACTTATGAGAGTACACCCTTTTAGTTCGGACGGGGGGTTTAGTGAGAGCCGGAGGGTCCCAGAATTTTGTTTGGGTTTTCCAGGCGCTTTCCATCGCACAGTACTTCCGTACTATGGCCGCCAAGTCAGCAAATTGTGCTATGTCATGGTGACTTATGGCGTTGAGGATTCCCTTGTCCATGCAATTTTTGCAAAAGAATGAAATTGCGTCTTCCTCGCGACAGTCCTTGACCTTGCCCATTACAAGGAAGAATCTGGCCCAATAGTGATGTACTGTATCTTGGGGCTCTTGTCTAATGTGGGAAACATCACTTGAGTCTGGGTGGGTGGGTAGATTTAGGTCCGAACTCTGACTTGATCTGAGGCCCAGGGGCGGAGGAGTTTCCGAGCTTAACAGTTCGGGCTCCGAGATGTTCCCCAATAGTCTTGTCCTCAGAATAGAGGAAGAATTCCTACATTGCTCCTCCACCACCGCTATCAGATGGGTGACCGGCGAAGAGTTAATCTCCCTTTGGTCGGGTTTAAGCCCGATCCGATCATAGTCCGTAGCAACTCCCAGGGCGGCGATGTGATCCAAGAGCTCGTTCAAGGAAGAGAGCTCTATTGGATCCATCTGGTCAGCGAATATCGAGCCGACGTGGAGGCTATTTTTGATGACCCGAGAAGTCATCGTTGGCGCGACGGCTGAACGACGGTCATGACGAAGCCGCCTAGTCAGAGGGTTTGGCCTACAGCCAGGGCACCCCCCGAGGTGATGTTGTCCTTGACAACAAGACGAGTCATCCAGCCTTATCGTGACGGCACAGTGGAACTCTCAATGAAAGCACCAATGTCAGTGTCAAAACCAGCGGATCTCGGGTAGGGGGTCTCGAACTGTGCGTCTAAGGCGGATGGTAACAGGAGGCGGGGGACACAATGTTTACCCAGGTTCGGGCCCTCTCGAAGGAGGTAATACCCTACTTCCTGCTTGATAGATCTTGATGATATGAGTATTACAAGAGTTGATCTACCACGAGATCGTAGAGGCTAAACCCTAGAAGCTAGCCTATGATTATGATTGTTGTTGTCCTACGGACTAAACCCTCCGGTTTATATAGACACCGAAGGTGGATAGGGTTACACAGAGTCGGTTACAAGGGAGGAGATCTACATATCCGAATTGCCAAGCTTGCCTTCCACGCAAAGGAGAGTCCCACCCAGACACGAGACGAAGTCTTCAATCTTGTATCTTCATAGTCCAACAGTCTGGCCAAAGCATATAGTCCGGCTGTCCGAGGACCCCCTTATCCAGGACTCCCTCAGCTGTAAACGCCCTGGAACCTCAGGAGAGCCTCCCTTGGGCCTCGGGGGCTCCCTCACATGTCGAGTGACAGCACTTAGCTCCGCGCTGGTGAGAAGACATCAAAGACTAGACTAGGTGCCAGACGCGGCTTTTCATTTGCTTTCCGAAGTTGGCTCGCCCCTCTTTTAGTTGAAATTTGCTTTCTGGTGTCTCTTGCTGGTCCCGTTTTGTCGCCTTCTACCTCTGTTTCTGCCTTCGCCTCTTTGCTCGACCTGTACTCTCCCTTGTGTCCCTCGCGAGGGGTCTAAACAGGTACCTTCGTGAGCTTCTTCCGTCTGTCTTTTCACGAGGCACCCTCGTTCGAGCCCACAAGCTGGCGCACCTCTCCTGATCCGTGCCCCACGGGTATCGTGACGCGAAGCACTGAGTCAAGGCTAGCGGCGCCTATGACCAAGCCCCGAGTGAGCAATAAACCTCTTGACGAATTTTTTGCAGTTCCTAAGCGCATATCAGGTCAAGGAGGCCTTGACGGGCACTAGGAAGCAAGCGCCTCGTGAGGAGGAGGCCACTCAAAACAAGTCGAGCTAAGTTATCCCTACATAAAATGACGATGTTGCGACACGACACAGGAATGGCAAACATAACATAAAGATTGAGATCATAGTTCGATACATGCCCCTTCGGGGTCCATTCTGGTTTCTTTCTGATGCAGGAAGGAAAAAAAGAACAAAATAGAAGCAGCACCCACAGCGGTCCACGAGCGCAGGCCCAAGCGCCCTCTTGGGCTCAGCCGGACTCCTCCTCGCGCTTCATGGAGGCGCGGCGACGAGACGACCCGCCACCGTCTTCGAAGCGGGCACGGCGGCGTGGCAGCTGGTCGTAGCCACCACTGCTGGAGTTGTCGCTGGGGGAAGAGCTGCCATAGCCAGACGAGACGCGGTCAGCACCAAGGGCGGGTTCGCCCTCATCCTCGTCGTGGCCGTCGCCAAGGCCGAGCACCTCCTCACCGTCGTTCCCCTCGGGGCAGCACCCGACGCGGCGACCATCTTCCCCAAACACCCTCACATAGAGGGTCGCGTCGTCGTCGTACTTGAAGTGAAGGGTGCACCGCCCGCCCAGGCCGTGCGCACGGGCGAACGTCTGCCAACCACGGGACAGAGCTACATTGCCCGCGGCGGAGACCGTGACCGCAACCCAGGAAGCCCTGCTGCAGCAGCCGTCTGCCTATAGCCAAAGCCCACCAGGACCTGGGGCCGACAGCTCGTCAGCGAAGAAGCGCGGGAGCTAAAGCCAGTTGCCGGCCGGGTTCTCCGACCAGACGACGAACTCCGGCAGCGTCTCCACCGAGTGTAAGCATGGCCAGGGAGGCTGCACGACCATGACACGTCTCCCTTCATCAACGAGACCGCCACAACCGGAGCGACCCTGCCTCGTGAAGCGGCACCACCACGGCCGCGTGGAGCTGCGGTAGGGGTAGGGTGTGCTTGCGGGGACGGCCGCGTCCAGGCTTGGGCACCGGAGAGCCGGGCCCCTCGCGAGGGGCCTTCCCCTTGTCCGCGGCGGTGAACCTCCTTGACGGCGTCATTTGTAGCAGGAGAGGAGCAAGGAAGGGGAAGAAGCGGAAGAGGTAAAGGAAGGATGGGCGACGGGGGCTCCGCCCCCCATTTATACCTAGAGAAGGCCAACCAGCGCCGCCCACGATCACAGGTAATGATGGTTTTCCTTGCATGTCGCAGGGACTTGTAAATCGGGCAGTTGCCTAGGCAGCATGGGGAAGCAGAGATGCCCACGTCCAATCAACCGCCACGCGTCGACCGAGGCCGCAGGCTATTGGGGCCCGCGGTGCTCCGCACTTGACCTTTGGCTTTGCCTCGAAGCCAAGCCCGGGCGTGCCTTGGGCCCGGGGGCTACTGTCGGGGTTCTGGGAACGGGGGTCCCCAGACTTGCCTGCCTGCGGCCCACGGCGTAGCTTTGCTAGCAGGCCTATATGGCCCATCTTCATCAACAAGGAATCAAGACCCTCGCGAGGGGCCAAGCCTCGTGAGGCAGGCGACACAAGACCTCCTCAGGAGCAAACTCACTAGGCTGGCTCGTGAGGAGCAGAGATTTCAAGGCCAGGCAAACCTCGCGAGGTTCTCGTGACGTAAGCCATGACAATCGAGACCAGTGGGCGCCAGGCGGGCGTCAGCGCGCGCAACGTCCTTGTTTCCTCTTTGGTGCTAAGGGGGCAAGTGCAGGCGCGGAGTACCGAGCCATCAAGCAAAGGTTTCCATATTGGTGCAACAAGACCAAGACCATCAGGACGGCAAGACGAAGGTCACCGTGGAGCCCAAGACGACGTCACCACCAGAGCCTTTGGCAGGCGAAGACTGCTTTTGTCAGATAGCTTGTACTAGCTGTCCCCTTTCAAATCAGCCATTGTTGGCTCCCTTCCTGCTCAATATTTGGGGAGAGGACCAGGGCCACTATAAATAGAACTAGCCACCACCTTAGCTAGGAAAGAGAGATCTGAGATTGGAGCCACCACATCCTTGGCGGCACACCAACCAAGCACAAGAACACATCAACCTCAGGAGGCTGTTCTTCCCCTTGTACTATTCATCCCCGGCCCAAGAGGCAATCCACCACCACACTGGAGTAGGGTATTACACCACAACGGTGGCCGAACCAGTATAAATCTTGTGTCCTTTGTGTTGCGAGTTCGTCGAGTTAGTTCGTGAGATGTTAGCTAAGTTAGAACGTGGATCGATAGGGGGAAGATCTTCGCGTGCACCACAGTGTTCGAACCTTAAGGGTTTTGTCGGAACCCGTGATCCGACATACTTGATCGTCCATGTCAGATCCATGGCACCCCTGATAAACTAGCCAAGCATACTCACCGGAGTTGTTGGGTCTTCAAACAGGCCGGCAAGTTAAACGCCGAAGACAAGGAGAAGGGGTCGCAAAGCAAGAATGACGACGAGGAGCCCCGTCCACCGAACACAGGGGGACAGAAGAAGTTTCCCCCTCAAATCAAAACGGTGAACATGATATATGCTACCCATATCCCCAAGAGGGAGCACAAGCGCGCGCTTAGGGACGTCTATGCAATAGAGCCAGTCGCCCCAAAATTCAACCCATGGTCGTCATGCCTGATCACCTTTGATCGCAGGGATCATCCGACCAGTATCCGTCATGGCGGTTCAGCCGCATTGGTCCTCGACCAAATAATTGATGGATTCCACCTCACACGAGTCCTCATGGACGGTGGGAGCAGCCTCAGCCTGCTTTATCAGGATATAGTGCGCAAAATGGGCATCGATCCATCAAGGATCAAGCCCACCAAAACTACCTTTAAAGGAGTTATACCAGGTGTAGAGGCCCGCTGCTCGGGCTCAATCACATTGGAGGTCGTCTTCGGATCCCCGGACAACTTCCGAAGCGAAGAGTTAATCTTTGACATCGTCCCCTTCCGTAGTGGCTATCACGCACTGCTCGGACGAACCGCGTTTGCCCGATTCAATGCGGTACTGCACTATGCTTATCTCAAGCTCAAGATGCCTGGACCACACGGTGTCATAATAGTCAATGGAAACACGGAGCGCTCCCTCCGTACCGAGGAGCACACCGCTACCCTGGTAGCAGAGGTACAGAGCGGCCTTCACAAGCAGAACCTTAATTCGGCGGCCATACTCCCGGACACTGTCAAACGAGTCTGGACTACTCTGTGGCAGGACAGTCCAGCTCGTTAGGAGCTTGATTAGCAATTCGACCTCCGTCTCAGTCCCGACCAAGTGGCGGCATATGTACCGCGCGTACATAACTATGCACTAAAAATACCATGGGCAGAGATGGAGGCATAACCAAACTATGGTCCACAATATGGCTCGACCTTCCTTGGACACACATACTTTTACTTTTCTTGTTATCCTTTTCAGGTTTCTTTTCCACAAGCCCCTCTCGACGGCCTCATAATCGGTCTGTTTGAAGGACGGATATACCAAGGTGGCAAGTAGCACAGACGTGTGGGGGAATCTCTTGATGTTTTTCTCAACGATCATTCTACCTGCTTTCATGACCCGTACGCAGCTCCTCCTTGGTCTTGGCATGTTAAATAGCCACTGTTGCTTATCGCACTATTTGTACAAAATACGCTTTGTCGTATTAATCAAACTATAATGGAAATAGTTTGCGGCCCAACTTTTGCGCCACTAGCTGGCTATTTCATTGTTTCTTAATAATCTTATCAATTGCACTCGCACACTTTGGTACACCTTAAATCGCCAGGAGCTTTACTACGCTCCATTCTATGGCAATAAAGTCTGAACACTTTTACAGTACAGTTCGGCACCCCGAATTTCAGCATTATATGCATTGGCTCCGAATCATGTCTTTGGTCAATAGTTGGGTCGCCCGGCTCCTGTGCTTACTACCTTATGTTCCGCTCTATCGGCTAGGGTAGTAAAGGGAGAACTACTGTGATTGTGTCCTAGTTTATCCGGATGAGCACCTCAGTAGAGAAAGCCGAAAACTGACTGTCATGATGCGGCGTGAGCCGGTCAGCTGTTCGGAGGTTAGAAATCTCTTGCGATTTTTTCCGCATTATGCGACGAATCGGTCTTTACCCGATCAGGTGTTTACAACATCCTAGTTCGGACTCAAGAATACTAGGGGCTGCGCCTAAAATTCTATTGGCAAAGTCCTATGGCTAAGTGAGGGTGATAAAGCGACATAGTCCAATTGCCTGGTTCGTTGCGCTAAAACCTCCTTCAAGGACCAAACTTTTGGATAAAGAGTGTTTTAGATTCATCCCGAACACCCCCATACTACCTAGGTGGGGGCTGAAGCCGACGATTGGCCGACTCTCAGACTTAATAAAACGGCCGCACAGGAGGTAAAATTTTAAATAATAAACAGCAAGGCGTTATATTACATATCAGCCTTGTTTTCATCTTACAGGAAGGGACAATTTGAATGATTTCATTCAAAGATAATGTCTTTTGAACACTTCCCTTCTACAATACGGGATCCCTTCAAGACATCTTCAAAATACCGCTCGGGCGTGCGGTGCTCCTTGCCCACGGGCGGTCCTTCGGTCGCAAGCTTGACAGCATCCATCTTCGCCCATTGTATCTTGACACGGGCAAAGGCCATCCGGGCACCTTCTATGCAGACCGATCACTTGATGGCATCAAGCCGAGGGCAGGCATCGACCAGCCGCTTCACGAGGCTGGAGTAGCTGCAGGGTACGGCTTTGGCAGGCCATAGCCGGATTATCAAATCCTTCATGGCTAGTTCGGCCACCCTATGCAGCTCGACCAGTTGTTTAAGCTGGTCGATAAAGGGCACCAGATGTTCCGGCGCAAGGTATTGCGACCAGAATAGCTTCTCCATTGAGCTCCCCTCTTCGGCTTGGAAGAGTTCCGCAGCATCAGAAACACTGCGCGGCAGATCCGCAAATGCCCCTAGAGAACTCCAAATCCGAGCCAGTAAGAGACACCTCTTCTTCACATACTTGCTTTGCATAAGGAAAGCCTTACCCGCCATGATTTTCTTGGCCTCTTGGATTTCCTGGAGGGTGCCTTGGGCTTCAGTCCGGGCCTCTTGTGCGCTTTGGCGGGCCATAGCGAGTTCGGACTCTTGGTCCGTATTTTGGCGCTCCAAGGAATCGCATTTCTTCACGGCGTCCTGGAGCTCCTACTGGACCTCACCAACCCTAGCCTCATGCCTTTCACATGCGGCTTGTTCTTTTGCCGCTCTCTCCTCTACCTCGGCCAGTGCCTTCTTGAGGGCCTCCACCTCGGTTGCCTCCCCTAATAAATATCATAGCACTATGGTAAGAACAAAAATATTCACCCTTTTCCAGACATGTACAAGGTCATTGCATACCTTGGGTGTCCTCCAGCTGCTTTTTCGCATGACCGAGATCTTCCTCAGTCCGCTCCAGCCTCTGCTTCAGTCTAGAGACTTCGGCAGCATGAGAAGTCGCCGCTAGCAGCGACGCCTGCTTATTCACAAAGACATATACGGTTAGTCTCCCGCGAAAAACTATTTGATCCTCTGTTCGGCTCTTCTTTCCGAACACTGGACATAGTCTCAGGGGCTACTGTCTATACTGTAACTTTCTTTTCACATAAATGCAGTGTGTACCTCAAAGCCTGTTAGAAGGCTTGCGCATGCTTCGGTCAGTCCACTCTTCGCAGACTGAATGTTCTCAATCACCGCGCCTATGAGGGTATGGTGTTCCTCGACAATGGAAGCACTTCACAACGCTTCCAATAGAGTATCCAGTGCCTCTGGTTGGACATAGGTCGTCGGTAGAATAGGCATACCTCCTTCTTTCGAACGAGGCTGCTTGCCGGATTCCGGAGCCGTATAGGTCTCCGAGCCATATTCGGCCGGGGGCCGAATTGGATATGGCCCCCATCACCGGTCTCCATGGGGATTCGCTCTCCCATGTGTCCGGCAGCCGATATTTCACCTTATGGCACCGCCCTGGTAGCCTCTTACGTCTCTCCCTGGCTTGGGGTCCTTCGGGACAGTACCTTGGTGTCATCCATGGCCCTAGGAGAGGAGGCCGCTGGAAGGGACCCGCTGTCCATCACCTTCGGGTCCAGCGAATTCCCCAAAGATGAGGATCGCTCGAGTTCGGAACGAGCTGTACTGCAAGCGCATGATTCAACATGTTAAAGCTATAAAGTAAAGGAGCTAGATATTTGAGTGCGTCTTTAAGTACTTACAATTCGGCCAGGGGCTTATCCCTGGAGCACCACTCAGAGCTGATGTCGATATCCCGCGCGGGGTTGTCCGCGGTGGAGGCCTTCCCCTTCTTGGACGCCTCTGCCTCCAGATGCGTGGAGGCCTCCCTTTTCTTCCCTTCCCCTTCATAGGGAGAATCACTTTCCTCCTCTTCCTCGTCGTCTGTGGCGGGAGGGGAGTGGGTGTCGGCGTCTTCGGACGTCATGTCCGAAGTGCCCTTACGGCGGAGACCACCCCTGGTCCCTTGGCCTTCTTCTTTGCCTTCTTCTCCGGCGCCTGATAGGGCGCCGGAACCAGCATCTTCGTTAGAAGTGGGATTGCTGGTTCTTCAGGCAGCAGAGCCGGACATTGAATCCACTCCGCCTTCTTTGTCCAGCCCTGAAAAAACAAAATAGGGAAGTTTAGACATCTTCCTTGAGTATGCAAGTAAAGGGTACACCTTGAAATACGGAACACTTACCGCACTAGCGGCATGGGCCAGGTCGTGCCCGCGGTCCTTGTTCGTCGCCGGCCACGTCTCGTTGGCCTTGAAGAGCACCTTCCAGATGTCTTCGTGCGTAGTGCCAAAGAATTGTGGCAGGGTCCGGTGCTTGGCTGGGTCGAACTCCCACAAGTGGAAAGTCCGGCTTTGGCACGGCAGGATCCACCGAGCGAGCATCTCCTGAATCACGTTGACAAGCTTGACATCCTTGTCCACCATGCGCTTGATGCGTGTTTGGAGTGCTGTCAGCTCATCCGACGAAGACTAGTCCAGGACCTTCTCTAGCCAGGAGGTGAGCCGCATCGGGGCACCGGACTGGAATTCGGGAGCTGCGGCCCAGGTGGTCTCGCAGGGCTCTGTGACATAGAACCACTGCTGTTGCCACCCCTTGACGTTCTCCACAAAGGTACCTTTGGGCCATGTGACATTGGGCAACTTGCTCACCATGGCGCCTCCGCACTCTGCATGTTGGCCATCCACCACCTTCGGCTTCACGTTGAAGACCTTCAGCCACAGTCTGAAGTGGGGAGGGATACAGAGGAAAGCCTCGCGCATGACAATGAATGCCGAGATGTTGAGGAAGGAATTGGGGACCAGATCATGAAAATCTAGCCCATAGTAGAACATGAGACCGCGGACGAAGGGGTGGAGAGGAAATCCCAGCCCACTGATGAAGTGGGGTATGAACACGACCCTCTCATAGGGCTCCGGTGTGGGGATGATCTGTCCCTTGACCGAAAGCCGGTGGGCGATTTCTTTGGCTAGATACCCGGCCTCCCGGAGCCTGGTGATGTCCTTCTCCTTGATAGAGGACACCATCCACTTGCCTTGCGCTCTAGATCTGGACATGACTGGAGTGTTGTTTGGAGGCAGAAAGGATGCGAGCTTGGGCGCTGGAGCTCGAGAACTGATGGGTAGAGAGAGAGAGAAGGCGTGGGTGAAAGCGGTGAGTCCTTATCCCTTTATAAAGGCAGCGAATATCAAGCGCCTCCCCACTAGCCTTAAAACTCGCCTGTTTCCCAAGGGCCGTGCAGGCGGCACGGTTGGATTACCCATGCCCGTATTGATGAGAATCCCATAATAAGGGGACACGATCTCTACTTTGACAAGACGTGCCAATAAAATCGCATCTCGAAATATGAAGCGGCAGGCCGGAAAAAGGTTCGAAATAATGACTGGGTGGTGATGTGGTGTCATGCTAAAAAAAGTTGTCAGCAGATTGGACTCGTGGAATATTATACTCTCTGCGGTTGTGTGTGGTGCTTGTTTTGCAGAGCCGGACACGTTCTTTGTGTTCGAAAGCTGTTTTGGAGTATTCGGAGAGGAACCCGCCTTGCAATGCCGAAGACAATCTGCGCGTCGGACACCTCGTCATTGAAGCCTGGTTCAAGGGCTACTGAGGGAGTCCTGGACTAAGGGGTCCTCGGGCGTCCGGCCTGTTGGACATGGGCTGGACTGTTGGGCCATGAAGATACAAGACTAAAGATTCTCTCACCCGTGTCCGGATGGGACTCTCCTTGCCATGGATGGAAAGCTTGGCGTTCGGATATGAAGATTCCTTTCTCTATAACCAACTTTGTACAACCCTAGTCCCCTCCGGTGTTTATATAAACCGGAGGGTTTAGTCCATAGAGGCAAGGACAATCATAATCAGATAGGCCAGACTTCCAGGGTTTTAGCCATTATGTCTCGTGGTAGAACAACTCTTGTAACCCCCATACTCATCAATATTAATCAAGCAGGACGTGGGGTATTACCTCCATCGAGAGGGCCCGGACCTGGGTAAAACTTCGTGTCCCTTATCTCCTATTACCATCAACCTCGGACGCACAATTTGGGACCCCCTACCCGAGATCGGCCGGTTTTGACACCGACAATCGGATTGTGAGAATGTAGAGCTGAATAAAAGTCCTAGAGAGTAGCAAGGGAGAAAGAACCCCTACTAATGAACAACATGACCAAAATCATCAACTTCATCATGAAAACAAGTCCAAAAACTTGCTCTAGAGGAGAACTGAGTGTGCTTCCTTGGTTAGTGTCAAAGCGCCTTAGCAAATCCTGCAAAACATAAAACAAGGCTCTATGCATCTTTAGAACCAAGAAGCAACAACATTAGTAACAGTGCACAGCATGGATGTTAACAACAGGTATATGAAAATTAGAAAGGAGGGAAACAATATTGGAAGATAGAGAAGAGTGATTTTGAGCAAAGAAATACACTTGAGTGTCCCTGATAGATATAAAAGGTTGCTGAGCAAGATTATGAGCTATGCTATGGTTCACCATGAGCCATGGACATGCCCACTTTTGACTACTTTTCAACTTTGTATAGACCCTCCCCACAAAAAAAAACTTTGTGTAGACCCATGGACCATCGTTTACCAATGCTCCTCCAACATATCACCCTCAAGGCCTCAAGGATAGCATTGGTCATGTGTCAAGAACCCTTAGGCTACAGACGGGCATGTACTCCATCCGTCGGGTGCATAGAGCATATAAGGAGGTGCATCGCAACCTAGGTGCATGGATATTGGATGGAGAATATTAAACCAAAAATCAATGACAATAATTACTTCTATTTGGCCCGTGAAATTGGGAAGAGCCAACCACTATGTTGGTTTTACATGTCATTAATTTCTTAAGAGCAGCATGCAAATCCTATTTAATGTCTCAACCGATGAAAATAGCAACATCTAAAATAAAAGTTAATGATTGTGGGGAATGAGCAATTCTTCCATACAGTGGGTGACTTCTATATTTGAAATACTAGATTCTCATTAGATGCCCTATGCACCGGGACGAAGAGAGTACTCTCATTAACTTGAAATATACTCCCTCTGTTCCAAATTACTCGTCGCAGAAATGGATGTATCTAGAACTGAAATACATCCATACCTGCGACAAGTAATTCGGAACGGAGGGAGTACTCAAGAGGAGAGCCATTGTCGCGTGGGCTGCAGGTGCGGGCGGGGCCACCTTCCCATGGGGCTTTGCATCGTGCTTGCGTGCATCGGCTCATGCGCTGCCTCGCTCGCGATGACAGGCCGGGTATTTTTGGGAGTCCACGACGCCTAGGTAGTGAGTGCGTGCGGGGCCACCTTCCAACGGGCTTTGCGTCACGCCCGAATGTGCCATCTCGTGCACACCATGTGAGCTCGAGTCGGCCTGCCAGTGTCCTTCGCCCCTGTTCGGCTTCTTCGTTTGCACGAGCCTCATGCGTAGAGGCTGCACAGATGTGTGTGCGCGTGCCGGACGGCTCAGGGTGTTGGCATTGTATGGCCTGTGCCGCCACGTGTGTTCGAGATGTTGGGGAACACAATATTTCAAAAAAAATCCTACTATCATGCAAGATCTATCTAGGAGATGCATAGAAACAAGAGGGGAGAGTGTGTCCACGTACCCTCGTAAACCGAAAGCGGAAGCGTTTAGTAACGCGGTTGATGTAGTCGAACGTCTTCACAATTCAACCGATCCTAGCACCGAATGTACGACACCTCCATGTTCAGCACACGTTTAGCTCGATGACGTCCCTCGAGCTCTTGATCCAGTTGAGGATGAGGGAGAGCCTCGTCATCACGATGGCGTGTTGACGGTGACAATGAAGTTACCGGCGCAGGGCTTCGCCTAAGCACTACAACGATATGACCGAGGTGTGTAACTATGGGGGGTGCACCTCGCACGGCTAAGAGAAGACTTGGTGTGCCTTTGGGGTGCCCCCCTCCCATGTATATAAAGGAGGGGGAAAGAGGAGGCCGGCCCAAGGGGGGCGTGCCGTAGGGGGGAGTCCCACTTGGACTCCCGGTCCAAGTAGGATTCGCCCCCCTTTCCTATTCCAACTAGGAGAAGGAGGGAAGGAGGAAGAGGAGAGAAGGAAGGAGGGGGGCGCGCGCCTTCTCCCGGCCGACCCTCTCTCTTCTCCACTAAGGCCCATGTTGGCCCATTAACTTCCCAGGGGGGGTTCCGATAACCCCCGGTACTCCAAAACTTATCCGAAACTTCCCGAAACCATTCTGGTGTCCTAATGTAACCTTCCAATATATGAATCTTTACCTCTCGACCATTTCGAGACTCCTTGTCATGTCCGTGATCTCTCCGGGACTCCGAACAATCTTCGGTCATCAAATCACATAACTCATAATGCAAATCGTCATCGAACATTAAGTGTGCGGACCCGACGGGTTCGAGAACTATGTAGACATGACCGAGACACATCTCCGGTCAATAACCAATAGCGGAACCTGGATGCTCATATTGGCTCTAATACGTCTCCAACATATCTATAATTTTCGATTTTTCCATGTTGTTTTATTATCAATCTTGGATGTTTTATAATCATTTTATAGTCATTTTATATCATTTTTCGTACTAACCTATTGACATAGTGCCAAGTGTCAGTTGTTGTTTTTCCATGTTTTTTACATCGCAGAAAATCAATATCAAATGGAGTCCAAATGCCACGAAACATTACGGATATTTTTTATGGGCCAGAAGGAAGGCAATGGGCCCTGGTTGCACCTGGGGGGTGCCCCGAGGGGGGCACAACCCACGAGGGCGCGCCAGGAGGCCCAGGCGCGCCCTGGTGGGTTGTGCCCACCTCGGGTGCCCCCTGGACCGCCTCTTTACTCTATAAATACACCAAAAATACCAGAACCCTAGGGGAGTCGACGAAATATTCATCCAGACGCCGCAGAGTCCAGAACCACCAGATCCAATCTAGACACCATCACAGAGGGGTTCACCACTTCCATTGGTGCCTCTCCGATGATGTGTGCGTAGTTCTTTGTAGACCTTCGGATCCGTAGTTAGTAGCTAGATGGCTTCATCTCTCTCTCTCTCTCTCTTGATTCTCAATAGAATGGTCTCTTGGAGATCCATATGATGTACCTCTTTTGCGGTGTGTTTGTTGGGATCGATGAACTTCGAGTTTATGATCAGATCTATCTTTTTATATCCGTGAAAGTATTTGAGTTTCTTTGATCTATTTTATGCATGATCTCTTATATCCTCGTATTTCTTCTCCAATATTTGGGTTTTGTTTGGACAACTTGATCTATTTATCTTGCAATGGGAAGAGGTGCCCGGTAGTGGGTTCGATCTTACCGTGCTTGATCCCAGTGACAGAAAGGGAACCGACGCGTATGTATAGTTGCTACTAAGTATAAAAAGATGAGATCTATATCTACCACCATATAGATAAACGGATCTTGTCTACACCATGTCATCATTCTTATTGCATTACTCCATTTTTCCATGAACTTAATACACTAGATGCATGCTGGATAGCGGTCGATGTGTGGAGTAATAGTAGTAGATGCAGGCATGAGTCGGTCTACTAATCTTGGACGTGATGCCTATGTAATGATCATTGCCTGGATATCGCCATAATTATTTGAAGTTCTATCAATTTCCCAATAGTAATTTGTTTACCCACCGTTTGCTATTTTTCTCGAGAGAAGCCACTAGTGAAACCTACGGCCCCCGGGTTTTCTTTCTCATATATTTTCCTTGCGATCTACTTTTCCTTTGCATTTTTATTCAGGTCTATTAAACCAAAAATCCAAAAATACTTTGTTGCACTTTATTTTATTTTCAATCTATTACAACTTTCTCCCGTCGACACGCAATTTCTGGCGCTGTGCCCCGGTAGGGATTGACAACCCCTTTAACACGTCAGGTTGTGAGGTGTTGTTGTTTGTGTGCAGGTGTTGTTTACATTCTGTTGCTTGGTTCTCCTACTGGTTTGATACCTTGGTTTCATAAATGAGGGAAATACCTACCGTCACTGTGCTACATCATCCCTCCCTCTCTAGGGAATTACCGACGTAGTTGCAGCTACCATCAAGGAGAATTCCTGGCGCCGTTGCCGGGGAGGATCTTCAACATAATCAGGTTCCTAGTCACAAATCTCCTCTCCTTGCAATTTACATTATTCACCATTTGCCTCTCATTTTCCTCTCCCCCACTTTACAAAAATTTTCCGTTTTATTCGCCTCTCTTTTTCCGTTCGCCGTTTTCTTGCCAGATCTGTTTTTGAGTGCAATCTTGTTGTGTGATCATCTTGACTCAAGAGAACACCAAGTTATGTGATTTCTGAAATACCAACAACAATGATTTTATTGGCACTCTGCTTGCTCCTCCCGCCACTAGTGCGGAGACTTGTGATATTAATATTGCTTTGCTGAATCTTGTTATGAAAAAACAATTTTCCGGTACTCCTAATGAGGATGTCCTGTCCCATCTTAATACCTTCGTGGAATTATGCGATATGCAAAAGAAAAAAGATGTGGTCAAGATGAAATTATTCTGTTCTCTTTGCGTGATTTTGTAAAAATTTGGTTCTCTTCTTTGCCTCGTAATAGTATCGATTCTTGGAACAAGTGCAAAGATGCTTTTATCACTAAGTATTTTCCTCCCTCAAAAATTATTTCCCTTAGAACCCAGATCATGAATTTCAAGCAACTTGAACATGAGCATGTTGCACAATCTTGGGAAAGGATGAAAATGATGCTAAGGAATTGCCCAACTCATGGTTTGAATCTTTGGATGATCATACAAAAAAATTTTGCGCGATTGAATTTTGTTTCTCGTAATCTTTTAGATTCTGCCGCGGGTGGTACTTTTATGGAAATTACATTGGGTGAGGCCACCAAATTTCTTGATAATATCATGGCAAATTATTCACAATGGCATACCAAAAGAGCTCCTACTAGTAAAAAAGTTAATTCGGTTGAAGAAATTTCTTCTTTGAGTGAAAAAGTTGATGCTCTTGTGAAATTGGTTGCTAGTAGAAGTTCTCCTATTGATCTTAATGATATGCCTTTGTCTACTTTGATTGAGCAAAATAGTGATGCCATTGATATGAATTTTCTTTCTCGCAATAATTTCAACAACAATGCTTATAGAGGTAATTTTAATCCTAGGCCTTTTCCTAGTAATTCCTCTAATAATTATGGTAATTCCTATGGAAATCAATCTTATAATAATAATAGGAACACCTCTGACCTTGAGAATAATATTAAATAATTTATCAACACGCAAAAAATTTGCAACACTTCCATAGAAGAAAAGTTGAATAAGATTGATGATTTGTCTAGCAGTGTTGATAGAATTGCTCATGATGTGGAAAATCTCAAGATGAAAATTTTTGTGCCTAAAGTAGATGAATCAATTAAAGATCTTTATGTTTCTATGGATGAAAGTAAGAAAAGAACTGCTATGCTTAGAGCTAAAGAGAATTTTTAGAAAAAAGCTTTTCCTAGTGGTTATTCTTGCAAAGATGATGAAGATCTTAAAATTATTGGTGTTTCTCCTATTGATTCTTTGTTTAGCAAAGTTAAGAATGATGAAAAAGGGACTCGAGAAGAGTCAACTTTAGGTAGAAGGCGTCCCAATATTTCATAGGGTGAAAATCTTGTTGAAAAAAATGATGAAAGTGGGTTTGAAGAGGTCAAAACTTTAGCTAGTGATGCACCCACTCTTTTGGATTACAAAGACTTTAATTATGATAGTTGCTCTTTGATTTATTATATTTCTTTGTTGCAATCCA